>NC_090765.1:2684387-2689387 GCF_036898095.1 Palaemon carinicauda | reverse complement strand
TATGTATGAATATACACCTATATATACACACACATATATATATATATATATATATATATATATATATATATATATATATATATATATATATATATATATATATATATATATATATATATATATATATATATATATATATATATATATATATATATATATATATATATATATATATATATATATATATATATATATATATATATATATATATACATATATGCAAAAAGATCATAATCAGCAGTAATAAACATAGAGAAGAGTTATATCATACTATAAAGTTAGATTGCACGAACAAGGCATACATGTGTAGAGTTTACGAGTTTTAAATAATGTTGTCCAATTAAAATGAATTCCAATTAGCGTGAATAAAGGGAAAAACTACAAAATAAGGCCACATCCGCAAACTGATACGCGTCTATCTATGCCTCGGCCGATCCATTTCAATAGCCTAAAGTCATATATCTGCAAAACATATCCCTACCCCTTCCCCTTTCTATCCCCTCCCCCCACCCTCCACCCAGCCCAGGTCTGCCAAATTGGCAATCTGATCAAAATATTTCATCAAACATATTTCATAAACTGTATCCAGGAATTAAATATGTAGACTATAATTGTTATGTAAATTGTTAACAAAACGTTTATGCTTTATTTATATGCGTAATATCACTGGACGGGAGGAGGAGGTGGAGTAGGGGAGACAAGAGGATGGGGTGGGGGAATGGGTGGCACCGGGGGGTAGCAGTAAATATGAATATTTTTGCAGCAACAACAGCAACAAAAGCAAACACAGGAACAACAACAGCCACCTCGTAGCATAAGCCTCGCGAGATCCCATTGGCACAATACTAAATGGGATCAACTGAACCATAAGCCTCCGCAAAGCTATTGTTCACTCACAGGTTTCTATGCATATTTTCATTCCATTTCCACTTTCTTTCCTTCCTCTCTTTCTCTCTATTTTTAAGGGGGAAGAAGGGTTGGTCGAGAAGGAAAAACCTAAAGTGGAATGCGAAAATTTATAAAGGCACGATAGTATGAAATTGTATAAGTCTAACTTGCTCTTTTCTTTCTTTTAGATTACAAGCTTTTGATGGTTCTTTCCCCTACAAAACCTCTTATTGTTTCAGTTTGCACGGATGAGAGAGAGAGAGAGAGAGAGAGAGAGAGAGAGAGAGAGAGAGAGAGAGAGAGAGAGAGAAGATTTCTTTTTAAATTTTTGAAGAACGTTACCTTACGAAGTACTTTTTTCTGACCAAAATCAACGACCACACTTATTTGTTATTCAGGATATAAAATCTGGAAGCTACTGAGATTGAGCATTGTCAGCCTTATAAACAGCTTAAGATATATTTGCAAAATATCGATAAATAAAAAATTCTTAAATTATTTTGAACATGAATAGAATATTATTAGACCTTTAAAGCAAGATGCAAGTTAGAAAACCAAGGGAAATGGTTATCAGTTTGTGTATGAGTTCGGGCAGATTTTTTTAGGAGATTGACAACCTCAGAGCAATACAATGGAAACTCGTTTGCTGAAAGGAAAGTTATGATACTAATGATGTGTAATTCAAATCTAAATATTGATTTTTCTAACATTTATACCCTTTGGACATGAAATAATTTCCTACCATGCATTAGCAAGTGGCACCCCGGCCTATTGTATTAACATATATCAACAATGGATCAAGAAAACGACATAATTGTCAGCTTTCAAGAGGAATGTATAGGCCGTGTTCATAAGTGGGGCACTTTTTAATGAACAACGAAGCCTTTGATAGTTACAATCCTCTTTGTCCCGCTTTTACATCTTCAAAATTAAACTAATGGGGATAGAGCATTAATATTATATAGCAATATGTGAGATTACATTCATTAATGCATTGACTATTAAGTAATGTATATATTTATACAATAATCCATTAACTTCTAGAGCAAATCAACAGCACTATAAAACATACCAATCAATACACCAGTACTCTTACTTAACATACAACCTAGTTCTAATGGAACGTTTTCACGTTTTGAATTCACATACGAATTGTAAAACATAGAAGTGTGATTTCCATGTTATTGCCATGTTGGATAACGCGTCAAATGTCGATGAGCTCTGGCAATTTCCCGTGAGTATTGTTCAAACCTCCCTTCCCTTATCCAACAAACCCTCCGAATATCGCCCCCAATGGAGATAACACTTAAAATGCCATTCCCGTGAACACACAAAACGGTAATAGAAAAGTAATGAGAAGTACTTGAAACCTTTCCGCTTGCAATAAAACCAGGTAGTGGAGAGAGAGAGAGAGAGAGAGAGAGAGAGAGAGAGAGAGAGAGAGAGAGAGAGAGAGAGAGAGATGCATTTATATGTAAATGAAGTTATTCTCCCAAACATTACCTCGTCGATGTTATTCGTTAGAGTGAGAGTCACCCGGCGCGCAAGCGCGTTGAGCAAAGAATTCAAGTAAACATATCTGTTTATTTTGAAATACTGTATATATTACGACATGTCATTTACAGAATATTGACCAATGGCAGAATGCCATCATTTTTATTTCCTATTTAAAAAAAAAAAAAAAATCATCACATCCAAACTTCATCAGTCTATAAATTATTTCATCGGTTATAAAAATGATATTAGTTGGTGACTGAATAGTTTATTCTAAAATATATACAGTGAGAAAATATCGGGTGAGAGGTCACTCAAGTCTGAAAAATACACACACACACACACACACACACACACACATATATATATATATATATATATATATATATGCATATATATATGTATGTATATATATATGTATATATATATATATATATATATATATATATATATATATATATATATATATATATATATATATATATATATGTATGATAAATTTTGCATATTTAAACGTGTTTTTCACATTTCAAATAAGCTATATATATTAATACATAAAAAGTCTGGATTCTCTTAACGACCTTGGAATCTGAGACCCAGGCCAAATCACTCAAAGACTATAGTATCTGACCGGCTGGGTTTCGAACCCTGGTCCAGGGTATGAAACCCGGCCGGTCAGATACTATAATATTTACGTGATTTTGCCTGGGGCTCAGATCCTGAGGTCGTTAAGAGAATCCAGACTTTAATGTATCAATATACATGGCTTATTTGAAATATATATATATATATATATATATATATATATATATATATATATATATATATATATATATATATATATATATATATATATATATATATATAAATTCTTAAGAAGCTGGTCTAACATGAGAGTAGATTATTTTATTCATGTATTTCATCTGTGTATTCAAGGGATGTATAGCCATCTCGTAAGGTGAGTTCCACTCATGTAGGATAAGGTAAATGTATGTAAATTACCTAAGACTATCGTCATTCATTTAGTTATATTTTCATTCGTTTCGTATATGTAAATTTACATTATTTTATAGATTTAATATTTCATTTCCTGTAGTTTTGTTATGAAGTCTTATGTAATCTTGTTAAAAAGTATGTATGGCACACACGAGGTATAAAAAATGAGTGATTGCATCATGCTTCCACGTGGTTGGAAGTTGCATGAAGGTACTCGAATAAACCTTACTCTTTTTCTGATGTTATGAGAGGAGGTGGGCAGAGGTACCTGAGCGGGTTACTTCGTCAGGCGATGATAGAATCATATTACAAATTGGCCAAGTTGGCAGCCTGATGTTGGGGTAGCCCATCAGGACTATGCCCCCATGCTACAAGAGGGATGAACTGGAAGTTTCTAGAATGAATAAGGATGCATATAAGGGCGTGGGACTGCATAGGAGGGAGAGATCCAGCCTGACCTTCCGAAAGAGCAAACCTCCGAGAGTCCTTTCACCAGCATCTATTCAGCCACTATATATTTCCCCTCAAACGTGAATAGTGTTTAGTGTTTGTTTAAACGTTTGGTAATTTTGATTTTCAAAGAAGTGAAGAGTATTTGTCAATACAGTTTAGATTGTAAAATTTATGAAATTTATTTGTGCCTGGCCCTGTGTAATTTATTAAAACAGTGAAGTGCAACAATTCTCGCTTAACCATTCGGTAACCTTGTGTGAGCCCAAAGGACGTAAGAGTAACAGTTACGTATATGTAAGTGTAATCATTGTTTATTTCCTATAGTGTTAAAGAGTCATTTTTCTTTTTTTTATTATCAAAATTAGGTATTTTCATAAATTAATTTCTAGTGTAACAAGTGATTGTATATTTTTTTGAAGTGTAATTTTTTGTTAGTATAAGGTCTAGTATTGAAGTATTGAATTAAAAGCTGAAGGTAGAGGCGACAGGCGAAATCTAACCAAGGCCCTTGGCGTCAATAGGCATAGGAGGAGATGATGATGATGATGAAGGTTTAGTCCAGATATAAATTTTGAGTGATTTATCTAATGGTATTACTTTTGAATAGTTATATTCTTATAGAATATATTTATTTTTGTAAAGTGCGTATTATTCGATCACCAATAATCATTTCAGTGCTTTGACCATATCCCCTGACTAAGAATCGAAGTAAGAGGTTGATTTAAGAGTAGTTCCAGTTAAAAATAAAGTATTGTAAAGAGACCTTTGGATATTCAGTGTTCATATATATTAGCGTCTGGGAGTTCTGTATTATTCTCAGAGCCCAGAGGTGTTCTCTTGTGTATCAGATTATGTAATATAAAGCACGTGAGTTTGGAATTTCAGAAATTTATGTACTTTGTTAGTTGTAATATATATATATATATATATATATATATATATATATATATATATATATATATATATATATATATATATATATATATATATATATATATATATTATTATTATTATTATTATTATTATTATTACTAGCTAAGCCACAACCCTAGATGGAAAAGGAAGATGCTATAATCTCAAAGGCTCCTACTGGGAAAAAATAGCTTATTGAGGAAGGAAAATAAGGAAATAAATAAAGGATATGAGAAGTAATGGACAATTAAAACAAT
>NC_090765.1:2656887-2679387 GCF_036898095.1 Palaemon carinicauda | reverse complement strand
CATTTTCATTGTCACTGTTCGCCGAAGAGCTCGACATAGGGCGGCGTGAAACAGTGTAACAGGTATTCTATTTTTTGTATTTAATATTAAAGGATAATCTACGCCCAACGTAAAGAGGGGCAGCCTATTCCTGTTTTCTTAACTCATTCCCTAGTGACTTAGAAGAAGCAAAGGATTAATAATACGTTGAAGGAATTAAGTATAACATCTTCATTTCGATCACATCCTCAATGATACTCATTTAAGGGCCTCAGTGATTTTAGTGGCCATTCAGTTTTAGGAAATCCATGCTGCACTTGCATCACAGTGAGGAAGGTAGACCTCTCCTTTTCTGTAGATCTAAACATAATGCCATTTAAAATCTTAGTCCTTATAAGTAATATTTTCTAATAGAAGAAATGGGTGTGATTTATATATTTTATTTGTTTTTCACATCATTTTGCTTCTAAGGAGCAATTCTATTTGGAGTTTCGTATAATTGGAATTTTAATATTATTGTTAAGGTTGTTATTTTTAGCCATACAGGGAAGTAATGCTGGTGGAAGGCAATTTTCCAAGCACCCCTAGTTATTACTTACAACTGGTAAATATGTGTTATTCCAAAATATAGTTTTCATATCTAGGAACTGTTGTTCACATGATATTTAAATTTATTCTTTCTTATGATAAAATTAATTAGAAGCTGACACTACTGAGCTGGTGAGGGCAGTAGAAGCTGGTTGTTCAATTAGGGCAGTGATCCCAAACTCTGTGTGATATCAAATGTACATGCAAAACCATTCTTGATAAAATAAGAATATCAATGTTGAAACTACTGCTTATTCCACAAGACTCCAGGATAAATAAACACAGACAATTATATATATATATATATATATACATACACACACGTATATATATATATATATATATATATATATATATATATATATATATATATATATATATATACACATATATATATATATATATATATATATATATATATATATATATATATATATATATATATATATATATATATATATATATATATATATATACATACTTGGGATCGAATGCTAGCCCCTTCTAATGAAAGCCCAGGTCGAAACCAACCATGCCACGAGAGGCCATAAAAGGAAATCGGAACCTGACGCTAACTAGCTGTCCGAGGATTTACCTGGCGAGACATCAGTCTCTTACCAGCGAGTTTTACCCGATTTCCCCCGCCCACCACGTGACACCTAGTTAGCGTCAGGTTCCAACTTCCTTTTATGGCCTCTCGTGGCATGGTTGGTTTCGACCTGGCCTTTCATTACAAGGGGCTAGCGTTCGATCCCAAGTATGAGGTAGAAATTTATTTCTATTTGAACACGATGTTGTGTTGATATTTATCCATATTGACTCATTAGGGGTAATTTGAATGAATTACTACCAATTGTGTCACGTGGTGGGCCGGGGAAATCGGGTAAAACTCGCTGGTAAGAGACTGATGTCTCGCCAGGTAAATCCTCGGACAGCTAGTTAGCGTCAGGTTCCGATTTCCTTTTATGGCCTCTCGTGGCATGGTTGGTTTCGACCTGGCCTTTCATTAGAAGGGGCTAGCGTTCGATCCCAAGTATGAGGTAGAAATTTATTTCTATTTGAACACGATGTTGTGTTGATATTTATCCATATATATATATATATATATATATATATATATATATATATATATATATATATATATATATATATATATATATATATATATATATATGTATATATATATATATATATATATATATATATATATATATATATATATATATATATATATATATATATATATATATATATATACATGTATGTATAGAGAGAGAGAGAGAGAGAGAGAGAGAGAGAGAGAGAGAGAGAGAGAGAGAGAGAGAGAGAGAGACATTCAAAATCTTTTACAATGTTGTCAATATTAACGTGAAAGTGTAAATATGGTCAATAACATAAACTGAGTAGAGAAGGTGTGTATAGACTCCATGAAGCTATATGAAAGGAGGTAAATGGAGCCGGCATAAAAGATGCATGGGTATAGTCCAGTGTTAACAGAATGGGTATCTTGCAATGTATTTTAATGTAATAGGTATCAAAGAGACAGAGTTGAGTGATGCATGATAGGAAATGGTTAGTATAAGTAACTTGTAGAAACGAGATTGAGATGTTTGAAGAAAGGAAAAACACCGGGAGTTAATGTGATTACATGTATGAAGGTGATAGTGCGATTGAGTGGCTGACCTGGGTTTGTTAAGTAGTCTTACTTATGGTAAAGGACCCAAAGGAAAGGCTAAGAAGAATAATTGTTTAGTTATATGAAGATAATGGTGATAAAGTCGCATATGCATATTATGGGGCCTTAAATCTCTCATAGCATTTGAATATTATGGGGTCATTAAATATCTTAGTATATCAGGAATGCATACACCGTAGTAGGGATATTGAATGGAAATGTAATGCAGATGACAGAGAGAAAGAAGAACACTGTGATTTTATGCTAGGCAGAGGGTCAGGATAAAGTACTTTTATTTTTATGAAACATATATGAGAAGAATTTGAATGTAAAGGGAAACCGTGACACATACATGGACCTAGAAAAAACCCGATGATTGAATTGATAGAAAGGCAATGTGGAGACTGGTTAGACTATATCTTATAGATGTCAGATTCCTAAGAGCACTTAAAAGATTTTATTACGGAAGTGAAGCATTCTTTACAGAATGTGGGTAGGAAAGTGACTGGTTTGCTGTGAAACTGTGCCTGCGAAAAGAGTGTATCATGTCTCTATACTTGTTCAACCTTTCAATGGATAGAGTGAGGCAAAGGGTAAGAGACAGGACATTAGAGGTAAGTAGAAATTTGGAATGGTTGATGCATGCAGAGGACATTTTGCTGATTTGGGGACAGCGAAGAGCAATTGTAGAACCTGGTAAGACTTTAAAACTATCTGTAAGAAGAAGGATGTGGAATGGTTGGTATTTGCAAATATTACTGTGCTGATTGGGACAGTGAAAAGAGTTCAGACTCTGTTAATAGACATTTTAGGTATTAACAAGATGAGAAATTTGAGAACATATTTGAGAAAGGGTAAGGCAATAAGAGTAAATGAAAAAGATGGGGTAAAATTTTGGAAAGTGCAATGGAAAAATGGAAGAATATAATTTGTATAAGCATTTAGGAGTAAATATAAAACAAGATGACAGGATGAGATGAGAGATGTGTCACAGAATAAAAGAAGTAAGAAAAGTAGAAGGGTATGTTCAAAAGATAGGTAAGATATTTGAATACCCGTGGAGGTATTGTTACACAAACGCTCCTTTATGGAAGAGAAGTGTAGAGGTTGACTGTGTGTGAAAGATAAGAGGGTAGGTGTTTGTGTACTATGCATGGATTAAAAAAGAATAAACTTTGAGAAATAGTGATTTACAGAGGAAATAAAAGAACCTTCAATACCAAAGTGAGTGGAGGTAAGGAAGGGGAATGTTTTTAAAAAGGTTTGGTAGATGCCTTCAAAGATATATTGGAAAATTAGGGCATTGATATTCAGGAAATGCAAGAGTGTATGAAAGGCAAGTGTGAACAGCACAATGTGTTTGGAGTTTTAAAAAATTTTTGTGAAAATTCTGGGTAAGAAACAAGAGGAGTTTGAAGAAACGTTTTTCCCAAGCAGTGGAAAGAAAAGATTTATTCATTTATTTTTTTTTTTTAGTTCTCGAAGCTGGGACATAAGATATGCAAAAAAAAAGTTAACAAGCAGGAAGGAAATCTGACAGATTTATTAGCTATTAAAGCTAATGCTAAAATAGCATACCCGAAAGTCCACATAAGCATTAGTTTTAAAGAAATTACAAAAAAGAAAAAAAAATGTCAAGAATTGCAAGAAACACCTATTCTATTTAGAGTTTATGCGTAAGAGTCCCATCAGTTATTTTGCAAAAGGTTAGTCTTTGGCATGAAATAAAGTGGATACAGAAATTAACACCAAAATAACAAGACAAATACAAGATCATCTGTACATCGATGGCTTCTCTCATAAGCATTTACATTTCTCTACTAAGAAGTCTTCATTGTCCATCATCTAAATTTCACCCCAGATTTTATATTCTTCATAAAATATTCATTCGTTTATTTTACGTACAGATCACTCAGAAGAGTAGATAGATTTAGCTAATACCATTAAATAACGATATTACAAGAATGTTTTAGAGCAACGTTGTCACGGAGAAAGAACAATTTTGTAACGAATGATTCATGAGAAGGCTGAGGTAAAATGATTGAAATTCTAATATTCAGACTATCAGACTAGGAAACGATCAGAGAGAGAGAGAGAGAGAGAGAGAGAGAGAGAGAGAGAGAGAGAGAGAGAGAGAGAGAGAGAGAGATTAATGTCAAGTGCCCCCATGAGTGTAGTAGGGATAATAAAACTCAGATCGGATTAATTACCTAAGATACTAGCCTTTGTCCTTCCCTCGTGAAGAGGGAGGCGACTGGGAAAGAAAATCGACCCACTCAAAAATACATATTCCTCTGTTGGTCACATGCACTTACAATTTTATGAAAAAAAAAGGTTAACCTTTAATTGGATTTTGTTTTTATTTTTTGAAGTGTTAAAATCCAATGACAGTAATACTTTTCGATTTGACCAGCGAACAACTAATCATAAATATTATCTATAACTGATTTATTTACATATACTGTATATTACAAATAAGCGTACCCGATGACAGTCACTTGCAGTTTTATTTGCACACGCATGCCAGTATGCATGGATTAATCAATAGAGATTTTGGAATGAAATGCGTAATCAAATCCGCTACCAATCATAAAGTATTATGCACTATGTGCTGGTGTCATGAATACGAAAGTATTCCCCAATACTGGTAGCTAGTTTGAATTTGAAACGTTTTGGCAACGCTGACAATAGATCAATCAATGATGCAAATTTAACGACTCTATTACTGACCAAAAGGGGCTTGATACTTTTATGTTTAAAATATTCTTATCTAAAATCCTACCCGTTGATAAAGGAGGTGGCCTTAAGGGTGCAATAATGAACCAGGTAATAATATGACGTGAGCCACGCCACAGATAAATAGTCTCTTTGGTGCGAGATGATAAAGCTGAAGTGGATCGAACCTTTCTGGAATACGTGAATTGTCTGACGCCGGGGAAATTCAGTCTCTGGCCCGAAGTGCATAAGGGAGTCGTATAGTCCTGATATAAACACCCTCGTAGGCGTGGTTTGCACAACCCTGAAGGGCCATATGAAGCACCAATATTTCATCCTGGGCCAATGCTGCCCTAAGGCGCCGTACCCTTCCTCTTGCTCCCTCAAATTTTCCTTCTTTATTGTCATCCATCCTTTACCCCAGATATTTGGTCAGAAATAAATCATCGTTCGAACATTTCCAAAAATAACAAATACTTCTACGGCTAATAAATTTACTAGTGAACTTACAATGTGACACAGCGTAAATGAAAATGATTAAAAGATATGCAAATAAGTTCCATACCTTTAGGTCACTAAAGTTTCTTCACGGATATATATATATATATATATATATATATATATATATATATATATATATATATATATATATATATATAATAAACAAGTGTCTGGTTATCATCATCATTATTACTTGCTAAGCTACAACCCTAGTTGGAAAAGCTAGATGCTATAAGCCCAGAGGCTCCAACAGGGGAAAGAGCCCAGTGAGGAAAAGAAACAAGAAAAAATAAAATATTTTCAGAACAGTAACATCAAAATAAATATGTATATAAACTATACAAATTTTAACGAAATACGAGGAAAAGAAATAAGATAGAATATTGTGCCCGAGTGTACCCTCAAACAAGAGAACTCTAAAGCAAGACAGTGGAAGACCTTGGTACAAAGGCTATATCACTAACCAAGACTAGAGAACAATGGTTTGATTTTGGAGTGTCCTTCTCCTAGAAGAGCTGCTTACCATAGCTATAGAGTCTACCCTTACCTAGAGGAACGTGGCTACCCAACAATTTCAGTGCAGCAACTCCTAGGGTGAAGAAGAATTGTCGGATAGCCTCGCTGTTTTCAGGTGTATGAGGACAGAGGAGAGTATGAGAAGAATAGGCCAGATCATTCGGTGTATGTGTAGGCAAAGGGAAAATGAACAGTAACCAGAGAGAAGGTTCCAATTTAGTACTGTCTGGCTAGTCAAAGGACCCCATAACTCTCTAGCGGTAGTATCTCAACGGGTGGCTGATGCCCTGACCAACCTACTACCTATATTATGTATAAATACATAAATATATGATAGATATTTTTATTTACAGTCACGTTCAGCTCTCCCTGTCCCCCGAGTAGGGAAGGGAGGATATAGTCATACCTTGGTGAGAGCTGTAATTCTCTGTTGGGCTTAAAATTTCAGCCAGGCTACCAATCAAGATGGGGAAGAGTAAGCTGGAAACAGCGCTGGGGGTCCTTGCTTTACAGTAGCTGAGAGAGCACTTCATTGATCCTGAGCAGCTGTAAGCTGAATTGATACAGAGGTTGCAGGAACGGCCATGCAATTCACCAATCACCAGCCCTTTAAATCCCACCTTGCACAAAACCCTGTCAAGTTTTACCACTAGGCTGCTGTTGCCAGACCTACCTGGCAGAACTGACAATTTCAAGTTAGACTGCAATGTTTAAAGATTTACAGAATCCATTCAAGTATGACGTTATAGCTGTTTACGTATGTATGAGAATGATGCCCAAGAATGTCATAAAATTTCTCGATTTAGGGCATAGCTAGTTCAAGCCACGACTACGATTAAAGTTTCAAAACATACCACATGGATTAAAGATTCAAAACATACCGCGTGGACCTCACACCACCCCGACCCACGTGGCAGTGGCACCATGCGTAACAACCCTGTACCTTCTATTGTACACCAAAGATAGCTCAGGGAAGACAGAAACATTGCTTGGATATGTGAGCATTTGGCCGCTTTAGTATGGCGCGTCCACAACAGATGGCGGTGCGCTTGAAGTCTGCTACTTGCTTACTCAAGTCAGTGTTGCCAGATGGAAATATTTAACCACTGTGCTTTTCAAACTATGATTGATGTATCTTATCAGGGATAATAAAAATAAATGCTACGCTATTAATAAAACAAAATTTAGCATTGAAAAAAAAATGTACTCATGGTTTTTCTATTTACATTTAAGCTCATGATTATGATTTATTTCTATCATTCTCAGGGGAATTTCGGATCTAATAATCTGGTAACGCTAACTTGAATCTTCAAAACAATTGTACCAAATCAGCAATGCCGTCGCTATAATCATATGTAAAACAAGAAGCATATGTTGAATAGATTGCCATTCAAGCATAAACTATCATTTAATGGTGCATTTTTCCCTTGCATTTATCGATGCAAAGTTAAGATGTGATTGTAAATTGAATGTATATGTGATTATAACTTGCAGAACATTTGTACTTCATCAAAGTCCGAGATTATACATTGAAACAGGTCTTAACGGAGGCTAAGGCCACTTCGAGAGGACCTTATTTTACTAATGTATGCGCAAACTTGTACCTCCAGAAACAAAAATTACACTACATGCAGAAAAATAATAGAGCATCTTTTCTGGCCGTATACTATATGGTATGAGAAAAATGCCTAGGACAATATTTGACCAGCAACCACTATTTTTCTCCCCTCCTAGTTTAATCTTAGGCACAGGTTCTAATTCGGATGCATGTTTTTCACATATTCTGTAAGTTATATTTGCAATATTATGTATACATGAAATACACAGCCTAACCTTAACTTACATTTCGCAAGCTTTAAAAGTATGAACAAGAATAAAGGTAGTCTAATGATCAATATGATTTAATATACATATATGGAAAATCACTAGATGAATAATAATAGACCAATTATGCGATAAATTTTATGGTAACATAAACCTTCCGAAATTACAAAACTCCAAAGAGTTTTTTAGCTAATTATTACGGAGAGTCGGCTATAGATGACAAACGGGCATTTAATTTTTTTTTATAGGTAGGCTTTCCTGTCTTCGCTTTACTGTCTTTGATTGTACACAAATTAACTTACGTTCTACGTAAAATGCCCTAATGTTTTAAGGTTTTACGTATTCACTTGCCAACTGCCAATAAAACTTCGTACAGAGCTATTGTGAGCTGTTGGAAATAATATAAGAGAATGTGTAATCACAGCTTTGTGCTCCAGTGTGTACTTCGGTCTTTTTCTTTTGTTAAGGGCCTGAATTATAATTCATAATCATGAAAATTCCCATAAATCAAATATAAATGACAAAGGATTTGATTAAAGCGTAGGTAGTAGGTTGAGATACTACCCCTAGAGAGTAATTGGATCCTTTTTCTGGCCTGACAGTAATGCATTGGATACCTCTCTTTTGGTTACAGCTTATTTTTCTTTGCATACACATTCTCGTCTTTCCTCATACACCTGACAACACTGAAATTACCAAACTCTTCTTCGCTCAAGAGGCTAATTACTGTATTGTGATAGTTCAGTGGTTACTTTCCTCTTGGTAAGGGTAGAAGAGGCTCTTTGGCTGTGGTAAGCAGCTCTTCTAGGAGAATGACAGTCCAAAATCAAACCCTTGTTCTCTAGACTTGGGTAGTGCCATAGCCTCTGTACCATGATCTTCTACTGTCCTAGGTTAGCGTTCTCTTGCTTGAGGGTGCAAACGAGGACGCTATTCTATCTTTTTTTTTTTCTTCCTGTAGTTTTTTTGAATGGTGTGTTGAGCAGGCTTACTAGCAGGGCCATGGATGCCTGGTGGTTTATTATGAGGTTGTCTTTTCCTCATCTGATTCTATTTCTTCAGTTGAAGTGACTCTCCTGGAGGGTATTTAGCTTTGCATGGTGTATCGGCTCCTCCATGTTGACCAGTTTTTTAGTCTATGGGTTTGATCAATAATTTTATTCACATTTTCTTAAAACAAATTGTTTTTGTTATCATTCTTGTTAATTTAGTGGATAAGTATGGTATATCTTCTTTATTACCATTAATTCTTATGCTCTCTGGAGATAATGAGCAGTATGTCCTAAATTTCTTCAATGTCGTCTACTGTATTGCAATTTTCGAGGATTTCAAGGAAATATTCACGACCTTATAGTTACGTCCAGACAGTATGATATTCTTTTGTGCTCAGAAACTTTGGTTGCTGATGGATTATCATAATTATTTACATATACAGTATATATATGATTATCATTGTTATATGTACCTTTATTGCTAATACACATTTAGCTTATATGTTGTGTTAGGAATACATGTATGCAAGTATTCTTGTTTATTGGAGCATAGGGAATATTATGTAGCATTTATATAATCTCATGTGGCATGTATTTCATATTTTAATTATCTGGTATTATTGCAATCAGTCTTTCCCGTAGCCCGCCACTGTTCACAGCTCTTCCAGTGTATTACGTTTATTTTGATTATTTTCACTCATTATATGGCTTAAGAACTTACGCAAGTGTTTCTGTGATAACCTCATTTACTTTATATCTAATGATAACTAAGAGTTGCTAGTATGAGGCACTCATCTGAGCTCCTTATAACTGATTTTAAGAAGCCAATAATGTTGAAACATGATGCCATCCCTAGGGCCAGGGGAATGGCGGTGTATATTAGGACTGAGTACGCTGCTTCTCAAAAGTCTTGCTATGAATGTGGATGTCATGAGATTCAGGTAATAATAGTTTGTGCCAGGCATAATAACTTCTATTTGTGTTCGATCTACTGGAATCCTGACATAAATGATTCTATCTTTGATTGTCTTCTTACCATTATGGCTAAGATACAAGATGAATGAAAGGCTTCTTTTGTCTTTTATGATTTCAATGCTCACCATAGTGAATGGTTAAATTCTGTTTCTCCTACCGATCGCCACGGCTTAAGAGCTTTAGACTTTGCCTCTGAATCAGGCTGTGAGCAAATCATAAGTGAAGCTACTCACAGGTCTGGTAACTGCTTGGACCTTGTATACACTGACCTTCATTGTAATATAACAAGTAAGGTTAGTTTTCCAGTTGGGATATCTGATCATGCCTTGATTTCATTATTAGTGAAGACTGAGCAGCCTGTCCCCGATGTATCCTACTCATATAAGATTTATATGAAATCTCAAGCAGACTAGAATGGGACTTTGCATGATCTTTTGGGCTTGAATTGGTCACATTTGTTTAGTTGTGGTGTTCCTTTAGTCCCTTTGAATAGGAATCTAGTCAACATAATAGATAGGCGTATCCTTTCTCGTGCACTAAGGTACCGAATGAAGGACAATCCATGGTTCAATTATGATTGTAGACGTGCTTATTTGGAGAAGCAGGTGGCCTATCATTCTTGGAAGGGTAAAAGATTAGATTTGACCTGGAATAATTATACTCAGGTTAGATCTTTTGCTCAGAGAGTTTATGCTTCAACTGAAAAATAATACAATTTAACCATAAAAGAAACCCTTTCTGGTACAAGCCAGGAGCATAAGTGGTGGACTACCCTTAAATCTGCGCTCTTTGGTTTAGATGCAACAGTTCCTCCTTTACTTAAACCATGTGGCACTGTCACTCACTCTCCAAAGGAAAAGGCAACCCTTTTGGCTGATGTTTTTGGCAGCAAGAAGAGTAATGAGAAGACGTCTTTATAGGTTTGCTGAAGGTAATTAATTGTCTGTTCCCTAGTTTGTAAATTGGGTTTCGTAAATGCCTTGGAGCATGTGATGCCCTTCTTACAATCTCCAATGCTGTGCAGAAGACCTTTGATTGTGGTCAGGAAGTTCGTATGATTGCCTTGAATTTAGTACTGCCTTTGACCGTGTTAATCATGTTGCCCTTGATTTCAAACTGAAACAGTTGGGAGCGGTTGGGTCGTTTCTTAGCATCATTATTGAACATTTTAAGTAATAGATCACAAAGAATTGTTGTTAAGGGGCACCATAGTGTGTATAGGAATGTGATATCTAGTGTTTCTCAGGGTAGTGTTATTGGCCCATTACTTTTCATACTATATACACATGACATGTGGTTTCGCGTTGAAAACAAGCTTGTTGCATATGCAGATGATGCTACTCTCTTTGCATTAACTCCATCTCCTGAATGTAGATCTGGGGTTGTTCAATCCCTTAATAGAGATAATGTGCATGGTGCAAATTATGGGGGATGAAGTTGAATCCTAACAAAACTCAAAGTATGATTGTAAGTAGGTCTAGGACCGTGGGTCCCTAAGATCTGGATCTAAGCATTGATAATGTTTCTTTAACTTTGTATGACCCTTTTAAAATTTTAGATGTGATTCTCGACAGCGTATTTACTTTTGAGAAACACATTAGGTCTTTGCCTTCATCAATTGCACGAAAAAATTGGTTTATTGAGAAACATTTTCAAGATTTTTGGTGATCAATCTATTCTGAAGAAGTATTTTAATTCTTTCATTTTACCTTTCCTCGAGTATTGTTCTCCTGTCTGGTGTTCAGCTACTGATTCTCATCTTAATTTGTTGGACAGGAACTTACGGTCTATTAAATTTCTTGTTCCTGATCTAGATATTAATATTTTGCACCGTCATTCAATACGGTACATAATGCATGTTGCATAAGATTTTTCATCATTCTGACCATGCTTTACATTTAGATCTTCCCGGACAGTTCCATCCTGTTCGTAATACTAGGCATGCAGTTAATTCTAATAGTCATGCCTTCTCCATCATGAGGTTCAATACTACACAGTACTCTAGAAGTTTTATTCCAGGTGTGACCAAATTGTGGAATGATCTTCCTAATCGGGCAGTTGAATCAGTAGAACTCCAAAAGTTCAAACTCGCAGCAAATGTTTCTATGTTAAACAGGCTTACATAAGTGTTTTTATAGTTTATATATGAAATATCTGTTTTAATGTTGTTAATGTTTTTTAAATATTCTAATTTTTCATTACTTCTTATATTGTTATTTATTTCCTTATTCCCTTTCCTCGCTCGGATATTTTTCCCTGTTGGAGCCTTGGGCTTATAGCATCCAGGTTTTCCAACAAGGGGTGTAGCTTGCATAATAATAATAATAATAATAATAATAATAATAATAATAATAATAATAATAATAATAATAATAATAATAATAATAATCATTAGTGAAATTTTGTGTGACAGTTTACACTAAACCCATCCATACACAAAATATACTATAGCTATAAATCTTAATTTGCTTTAAAAAATTAGATGAATAGATTTCCTTTCTACTGATATACATTTTTACATGATATATACAAGTTCCATATGTTTAGGTAAAGAGTGAAAACGTAGAACTAATTTCTAGTTATTCAATGTGAAAAAAAGAAAAACAAATTATCATATTACAGTGGCTAGGAAAATTTTACTTTTTACATTAGGGAGTTTATTTAGGAAATATTTTCAATCCAAATACCTAATAAATATCTTACAATAACTATAATATACATCAAATCTATACGGTTATGGAAAAGAAGGAGTTATGTTCTTGCAATAAAGAAAAAAGCTTAGATTTTGTTATTAAAGGAGAATTTCAAGATTATAGTAAGGGTAAAACTGTTACACTATTTTTACTGTATGAGGGAATAAATACTATTTACATTGATATCTAGTTTTACATATTTTGTAAATATTCTACTCATGTAAATGAAAACAGAAAATGAAGAACAAATTTCTTGTGTCTTTTCGAGATTTTATAAGGAAATAATTTACCGTAATTTAAATAACTACAGTAGGAGGCTACATTTTACGAGAGTTTACTTTGGTTTTATTTCACAGCTAAATAGACTTATAGTAATCACTGGATCAGTAGTAACTTCCCTGAAATATATACAAATATGAAAAAAATAAAGTTGAGTTGTTGCAAAATTATGGTAATCTGAAAATATGTTATCCTCTATTTTTCTGTGTAACTGATTAAGAATCATAAACACACACACACACACACACACACACACACACACACACACACACACACACACACATATATATATATATATATATATATATATATATATATATATATATATATATATATATATTATATATATATATATATATATATATATATATATGATGCATCTCGGATCTTGGTCGAGAGGAGCAGAGAATTCATTTCCCATAAAAATAAAATCAATGTTCACTAGGGGCTAAGAATCAATTCTTAAAGTCTTTAGCTAATGAGGACCGTGTCTCAACAAAAAGATGCTGAAAAAATAGAAAAAAAAATATCCACGTCAAAATGTGATATCAATTACATACACTTGATCATTTTTTATACAAACCATATGTGAAGACACACAAATAAGGAAATATATTGGTGAAATACCGATGATAAATTAAATATAGGAATTAAATCAACAAAAACTGTATACTGAATCTTTTTATTGGTAGGATTAATTGACATTATTATTATTATTATTATTATTATTATTATTATTATTATTATTATTAGTATTATTATTATTATTATTATTATCCATGCTACAACCCTATTTGGAAAAGCAGGATGCTATAAGCGCAAGGGCTCAAACAAGGAAAAATAGCCCAGGATGCTATAAGCCCAAGGGCTCCAACAGGGAAAAATAACCCAGTGAGGAAAGGAAATAAGGAAATAAATAAATTATAGATGAAGTAATGAACAATTAAAATAGAATATTTTAAGAACAGTAACAATATTAAAGTAAATCTTTTATATATGAATTAAGAAAACTTCAAGAGAAAAAAAGAAGAAAATGAAAGGAAGAGAAATGAGATAGAATAATGTCCCCGGGTGTACCCTCAAGCAAGAGAATTCTACCTAAGACAGTGGAAGACCATTGTACATAAGCTATGACAATAATTAAGACTATTAAAATTGCTGTTATATAAAATATCTAGATGTAAGCTTCACATACCTTGCTTAAAAGAATACCTCTATACTATTACAACTTTTATCATTATTACTTGCCATAGACCAAAGGGAAATATCCCCAGTGCAGAAAATAAACGGAAAAGAAAAAAGACTATAAAAGGAAATAACAAAAATGTAAAATACACCTAGATAAGCGTCGATGATGAATAAATAGAAACTAGTTAAACCATGAAATGAGATTGATAGATTTATCCCAGTAGAGTTCCAAATATATCGTCAAGTTTCTCCCAGGTTTAATAATTTGACAGCGTGTACTTTAAATGTAACTTTTCTTCTTCTTCTTCTTCTTCTTCTTCTTCTTCTTCTCTCTCTCTCTCTCTCTCTCTCTCTCTCTCTCTCTCTCTCTCTCTCTCTCTCTCTCTCACATTGACTACAGTCGGCTAACATTCTGATATATGTTTAGGTTAAGAGGGGCATGCTGTATTTTTAAGAGACGTACCTATTTTATTTCCTCTTTGTCCTCCTCGGGCTTCGAATCCCGTATGATATGAACGAGTCACCAAGTAAGTAAGAGAGAGAGAGAGAGAGAGAGAGAGAGAGAGAGAGAGAGAGAGAGAGAGAGAGAGAGAGAGAGAGAGAGGTGGGATTGAAAAAAAGGAATTCACACCAACAATAATAAAGTAGTGGAACATTATGCCAGAAGCCACCCATAATTCAGAAGGGATATGCCACTTCGGTCTACGGAGCCTTTTCGAATGCCCCCTTACATAGCCAACATCATAAGTAACTTCAGACTCATCACGTCAGAACTTAAAGTACGTAACCACGGAAGCAAGGAATAATCATCATCACTTAGAAGTGCTGAGAGTGAAATTCAACATATCTGTGGAGGAAAAAAATCTTAGATTAAAAACTAGGTTCTTTCTAATCCGTCTCCATCTTACTTTCTCTTCACTATCTTTTTTCTAATTTTCAAGGTTATTGATTATTTTACATTTGGATATCATAGCTTTCCTAATCATTTTTTTTGTTTGTTTGTTTAAATTATACCGTGAGAAATGTAGAGATAATCCGAGTTGCCAGTCTAGCGGACGAGTCTCAAACTCAAGATTCATAACCACACCTTATCTGTGAGCTACGATGAAGGACTTGGGGGTAACAATAGGTCTACCGGCTGAGTCACCAACAGACATTGTCTGGCTCTCGTTGGTCCTAACTTGGGTCCAGTGGGGGCTTAGGTACTTAACATATTTGTACATGGTCGGTCTCCAGGATACTATATCGTTCCTTGCCTCTACCGCTTATAAGTGACTTTTAAACCTTTAGGTGGTAATAAGGCGAGAGGATAGATTATAGAGTATTTTGAGGAAATCCCACCGTGTAGAAAGAATGGGTGACAACAAGCGTATAATGAATTGGGAGATGGGGTGATAGGCACATGAAGAAGGGAAGGGCATTGATATCCAGGATGCGCAAAATTGCTCGGACGGTAGTGATAAATGTCATACTGCGTGTGCAAGGTTCTATGCACTGCTGATGATTTTATCTTATTTTTGTGTAGTAGTGAAACTGTTGATATGAAAGTTTTACTATTCTGAGATCATCAACGATTCACGAGTTAAAAAACGGTTGATGCGTAGACTTTCTTTGCTCTCCTCCTGTTAGGGAAAATAGCTCATTGTTGTATATATACACACATACACAAATACACACACACACATATATATATACATATATATATATATATATATATATATATATATATATATATATATATATATATATATTTATATATATATATATATATATATATATATATATATATATATATATATATATATATATATATATATATATATATATATATATATATATATATATATATATATATATATATATATATATATATATATATATATATGTTACCTGATGAAGAAGTAAAGAGAGATGTAAATATTCATTGTAAACCAGTTGAAGAAATATTTGAAGAACCTGCCAACATAATAATTGGACTTGGAAACAGAATAAAACGAAAGATATGGATGAGTTATGAGACATGGAAACTTGAAGAAAAACTTGACTTTGATTCATTAAAGGGAAACAGCCCATGTCTGTCCTTATTACGAACTGATTATATGAGCCTCCATACAGAAGTAAAGAGATGTTGTAGAAGAGAAAAAAGGTTCAAGAATGAACTGAAGATATGATAGAACATAATCTAAATAGAGTAGGAGGAAGATGTGTAGATATGTATATGAGGGTATTCGAGAAATCACCGGAAAGAATAGGAAGAGAAGTGAGTTACCTGTCAGAAATAAAAACGGAAATCTAGATGATTTCCGTTTTTAATTCCAACAGGAACATGAAAATAGAGTTAGATGGAAAGAACATTTAAAAAAAAACACCAAGTCCCCCCCCCAACTAAATCAGGAAGATATCCTTAAAGCTAAACATGATCTTCCCATTTATGTGACGTTAGATTGGCAGAGGTGGTTTTAGCAATCAATCAACTGAAAAACTATCATCAGGAATGGATGGTATTGCACCTAAAATTTTGAAGGCTGGTGAAGATACGCCTGTTGAATGGAAAAAGAAATGGATTATTATCACACAAGAAGTGAGATTTGAGAGACTGTGGGAATTGTCAAGAGATCACATTATCGCCAGTATGTATGAATGAGCCTTTAATAGATAGAATTCTTCAAAAAGAACAAGCAGGTTTCAGAAAGGGTAGAGGATGTGACAATTAAATTTTTATTCTACGTCATATAGCTCAATAGCGTAAGAAACTAAATTTACCATTCTTTTATACTTTATGGATTTTGAGAGAGCATTTGATAGTATTTCACGTAGTATGCTGAAAAAAAAAAGACCGAGGCACTATGGGATACCAGAAAAGATTGCAAACCTCATAATGGATATGCATAGTGGAACTTGTTGTTGGCTAATGGTTGATGGTGCATTTGAAGTCAAAACTGGAATACTACAAGGTGGTATACTGTCCCCTCCACTGTTTATTATGGCGATTGATTATATTATGAATAAGGTAATGCAAGGAATGAATAACTGAATTCACTGGAAAGGGGGCCAGAGATTATGTTATCTTCAATATGCAGATGATCTAATTCTAATTGCCTCTACAATGGCTGAAATGCAGGGAATGATTGAAAGGTCAATACTGGAGGGGAGAAAGGCTGGATTTGTGATCAATTAGAGAAAACTGAGGTCATGCAAATTCAGAGTGGTGATAAGACGAGCAGCTTTATCGGAGGAGTAATATTACCCAAAGCAAATTCTCTTAAATATTTAGTAACCATCATTACCATCAATGGATCACTAATTACAAAATTCAAGAATCTCAGGGAGGACAGAGCAATGAATGGTCATGCAAAAATCAATTTGAAAGTCAAATCGTATGTCAGTTCACAGCAAAATTAAAATATACAATTCACTTGCAAGATCAATATCAACTTATGGCCACCCGTCATGGTACAGCACTGTAACAACTGCTACAAAATTTCTTCCTTTCAGAATAAAGCGTTGAGAAGGCTTTTGGGAATCAAATGGTAACAGCATATAACAAATGTGTGCCCAGGGTGAACGATACAGTTAGATTATGAAGATGGAGATGGATGGATCACATTTACAGAAGGGAGGAAGAGTTAGTCCAGGATGAACCTGAATGGAAGTCGCTGAGCAGGAGAGGACGTGGTAAACCAAGAGAAACCTGGCTGATGACTGATTAGAAGGAGATTGGATATGTGAATTGGGTTGAGCTCAAAGAGATCACACAGGAAAGAGACATATGGCGTGAATTATATATATATATATATATATATATATATATATATATATATATATATATATATATATATATATATATATATATATATATATATATATATATATATGTGTGTGTGTGTGTGTGTGTGTGTGGATGTGTATGTGTGTGTTCGTATGTGTGTGATAGTAATCTTCCCAAGAGGATTAAATAAAATGTTTTCCTTAAAACACATTTTCAACCCTTGGTGCTCTCTCTCTCTCTCTCTCTCTCTCTCTCTCTCTCTCTCTCTCTCTCTCTCTCTCTCTCTCTCTCTCTCTCTATTTACAACTACTCAACAAAAATTCCAACTCTTTCACCCTCTCTTACTTGGCATCTACAAAAGGTAAAATAAATCCTGGAAACAGTTATAATCATCCCAGTGGCGTCTGGCAATGAGACAGAAGATGTCTAGCCTACCACTAACCCCTAATGCTAACCCGTCCCCACCTTCAAATAGAGAGGGTAGCCTATAACTATCCCTCGACAAAAAGGGGTTGGGGGAATCGAGACGATAGAAGCCATTTCAAGGAACGCGTGAAAACATCTTCAGGAGGAGGGAAGATCGGTATTGAGGCGTCAGATCCCACCCGCGCCGGCAGTCCATTATCCCAAAAGGGCGTGAAAAACAACGAGGCATTTTTCTTTTCTCCATCCGACAGTGAATATGTTAGCTCGTCCTCAGTCCTTTTACAAACATCCAAAATAAATCTTCCTGGCCTCTGTTCACAGCATCACCAACATAACTTTTATTTTTCTTGCCCCCTTTTCTGGCACCAACAACCCCTTATCGATCAGTTGTAGTTTACACTAAATTGGCGAAATAAATTGATTGATTTCTTTATTAGGCCAAGCAAAGATTATGGTATGAAAAGTTTGGGCTATCCTTTGCTTTATCAATAATAGTAATAAATAGTCACTGACATCTTTTCCACCGAAAATACTTTTTTTCATTTATCCAGAATCAAATTAATTTCAAATTTCCACATCAAAGAAAACGCTCACACGAAAATACGCTCCCATACTTGTAACGAATGAATGTCTGCCTTTCAACATATAAAAAAGTTCTGTAAATCCCCTCACTTCTAATGGGGTCTCGAAGGACAGCATGGAGGGAGGGGGGAAATGCGAGGGGAAACTACTGATACTTCTACACGACTCTCAAGTATTACAAAGGAAAAATGAGGAAATTCAAGAAGTTATAGGTATTTTTTTTTTTTAACAGAACACTGACAAGATGTGATGGTGATATAATGAATGAGACATAAAATGACTTGGAAATCAGGAAGCTTAAGCCCAAGGGCTCCAATGCGAATGATAGTCAAGTGAGGAAAGGCTATAAGGAAATGATTAAACTATATATGAGAAGTGATGAATAGAAATATGAAATATTTTGGGATAAGAAATAACGTCAAGATACTGTAGACTTGTCATATAAACAACAAATAAGAGACTTATGTCAGCCTGTTCAACAGAGAGAAAAAAAAATAGCAGCAAGTTTGAACTATTGAAGTTCCACCGATTCATCCACCTGAATGGGAAGATCATTCAACAATCTGGTAACAACTGGAATAAAACTTCTAAAAGGAAAGACACTTAGCATTTTCGAGGAAGATCAAGAATAAGAAATTTAATAGACCGTAATTTTTTGTCCAACGAATTAAGAGGAGAGTCAGCAGCTGAAGACCAGACAGGAGAATAATAATCGAAACAAGGAAAAAAAATCCTAATGATAAATTGATCAACAAAAGTTTTAAAGAGGTATTGTCAATGCAAATTCTGGATGATGAGGAGTCACTGTACTTGACCTGCTTACAATCATATTTTGAGTTTTGTTAGGTTTCAGCTTTCTACCCCATAGTTAGCACACACTCTAGTTAGATCTCTACTAAGGGATTCAACAACGATAGATCTACATTCACATGAAATCGATGCAGGGAATAGCATCATCTGCATTTACAGAGAGTATGTTTCAAGCCACATCACATATATTTACATATTATGAAAAGTAATGGTCCGAGAACACTAATGTGTGGATCACCATATATTAAATTCCTATAATTCAATAACAATACTAATAGAAATAAAATTGACATAACAATTCAATGCAAGATTTACTGAGATCAATCTATTCAGAAGGGCTTTGATTCTTTCCTTTTTCCATATTTCAAGTACTGTTCTTTTGTTTAGTCCTCAGATGCTAATTCACATTTTAATTTGTTAAATGCATTCGTTTAAATTTCTTATTCCTAATAATGACATTGATATCCAGCACAGCCGTTCAGTTAGTTATTTTGCATAAGATTCTTCCTAATTCCGACCACCCTCTGCAATCACATCTTTCCAGACTGCACCACCCTGTACGTAGCACGAAGTATGAAGATAGTTTACCAGTCTTGCCTTCTCTATCTTAAGGCTCAATACTACACAGCATTCTAGAGTTTTATAACAGCTATGGCCAGATTGTGGAATGTTTTCCTAATCAAGCAATTGAATCGGTGGAACTTTAGAAGTTCAAACTTGCAACGAATGTTTTTATGTTGAACAGGTTGACATAAGTGTATCTTCATACTTTACATATGGCTGATCTATTTCAACGTTAAGATATTTTATACTATTTATAAATTACTTTTCATATACAGTTTATTTTCTGAATTAGTTCTTTATCTCACTGGGCTATTTTCTCTGTTGGAGCCCTTGGGTTTATAGAATTCTGGTTTTCCAACTAGGGATGTAGCTTGGATTGGATGATAATAACACACACGTACGCACACACACGCTATATATATACACACACACACACATATATATATATATATATATATATATATATATATATATATATATATATATATATATATATGAATATTTTCAATATATGTATTTGTCTCCAAAGTAATATATATATACATACATTATATTACAAAGACTTTTATTCATATGGTGTCAGGCCTCCCATGAAGATAAGTGTGTTTGATGAAAGAAATACGTATATATGACATGAAACATGTCAGAACATGTAGTTGATAGAATGAATTTTTTTGGGCATAAAACTATTGCTAAGTCTAACTTGTATAATTTCTTAGGCCTCAGGGGCTCTTCAATATCTGGCATATCAGAAGGAAAAAGAGTAGAGAGGATGCGAACTTTTATGATTTGATATGGAATAGGCATGGATGAGCTGATATTTATATGTAATTCAGTAATGATTGGAGTAAGCTATGAGAGACCGAAGATGCCAGTAAAAGAGCTTGATGGAGAAAAATTTGAGAGTAAATGTGAGCAATAGTAATTAAGTTGAAATAGTAAGTAGTGAATGTTACTGTGAGTGTATAAAAAACAGGTCACTGTAGGTTGATAAAAGATGTCCCAGAGTAAAGTAAAACGAGTGAAGGTAGCAGGGTGTGTGCAAAATATCTTCTAGATGCTTGGAGTGTCCTCAGTAGTCAAAGTGGGCATACATGAAGAAAAGCGTAGGCCTAGTCTCCCTAACATAAGTGATTCTGGATGGTGAATAAGAAAAAAAGGGGAAGTTCTTGATGCTCTTGCTGAGAACTGTTTGTGCAGCATATAGTGTGAGAAATGAGATGATATATAGTAGAAGTGGTAGAAATGATAGGTGATATGATCCATCGCTATGGAGTTAAAGGGTTTAACCATGTGGGAAAAAATAGATAATTGATTGGTGAAAGGAGTGCAGCCTTAGTGTAAGTTCAGCACGAGCTCTAAAGCAGTGAAAGTAGCCCAGTGCTTAAAATAAATGGCGAAGTAAAGAGTGAGCTATAAATAATTATAAATAACAACGGTAGGACATGCGTATCATAAAACTATGAAATGAGATGCCTGTTGTCATGCTTAACCCAAAGGCATTTGCAACAATTGTGAACTAATGTAGTTCTGCTGATTCAAATGCTTTATGTGGAAGACCATTCTACCATTTGGTCACAGCCGGAACGAAATTTCTAGAATATAGTATAACATTACACCTTGAGAAAGAAAATACGAACTTGAGATTAACGGTATACGTTGTATTACAGAGTCCAGAGGTTTTCAAGTTTTTTTAAACTGGTGGCCCACAACTCTTCAGAATTTTGTAATGAAGATAATAAAATCTTAATCTATGAGATATAAAATCGCGACGGTTTCTTTATTTATTAATTAGTCTGTGTCGCTGTCTGTCTGTCTTTGGACAGGATTACGTCGAAACTACACGATGGATTTTGACGAAATTTTCACCACAGACAGACCTTAGGTCATGGATGACCCCAGTAAGGAGATGATCCGGATCCGGATTCTAGATACAGATTTACATTTTTGCTATTTTACAGATAGCGTCAAAATAAATTGACGGATTTTGACGAAATTTCCACCACATATAGATCTTAGGGCTTAGTTCATTAACCTTTGGATGAAGTTAGAAATTTCTGATTGCTCTAGTTGTAAATAAATCTTTCTCTGTTATCAACACTCAAATGACATTTAGAACCAGCAGAGATATAATAAAGTAATCTGTAGTACCATGTAAATACCTGTTTTTAACTACATGAATGTCAATTTCAAGCACAGTATTAGATAAAACACATCCCTTGGTATGCTCCACCTCCGGTTATTTTATTTTGAATCTATTTGGAATGAAATGGGTAAGTTTTACTCACACATGTATATGGAAGTGAAATGTAAAAGGTGATTTACTCTAATCTTTCTAAATCTAAGACATGATTTACATAGCTCTTCTTAGGACTTCTTTACTGAAGGATTTTTTAGAAAAAAATCTCTCGTATAAATCTAATT
>NC_090765.1:2611887-2651887 GCF_036898095.1 Palaemon carinicauda | reverse complement strand
TTGAGAAATCTCTGATGTTGAGCGTGCATCAGGTAGTCACTGTTCTCTCGTCTAGTCAATGCAGGTTGGTCTCCTTAGACAATTTTAATTTGTGTATTTCAGTTTTAAGATAATTTTCTTTCAGTTAACTTCATTATATTTCCTGTTTATACTTGTATCTATGTATATGAATTTAATTTTAAGCTGTTTTTAAATTTTATATTGATCTATATTTTTACTGAGTTTTACTTATAAGGTTCTGTCCTCTTCAGCTTTGATAACAGGAGGAGTCCCGAAACGGCGCCCTTAATAAATATTAAAGACATAGAAGGAAGACAGGAAAACCTCCCTATAAAAAAAAGAAAAAACATGCTCCTGGTCAGAGCCCTCTATTGCAGACACGCCCAACTAACTGGCTAATAAACTCTACGGGATTCGGTTTTTCTAAGGTTCCATATGTTACTATAACAGTTATCCAATAATTGGTCTATTGTTAAACATCTAGTGATTTTTTATATATTTGTATAAAATCGTATTGATCACTATATTACTGATATTTTTTTCATACTTATACAGTTTGTTCATTTACTTTCTCATAAGCTGACGATCCTCTTCCTTAACACAAGACAATTTAATACAAAATTTATTACGGATATGTAATATCTATTATTATCATTAAACTCACGACTGAGTATATCACCTCTAGAATATTGCTAATCTGAAGACTTTACACACATCTACAAAATGTAAGATAAGGTTAGGCTGCGTATTTAACATACATATAATATTGCAAATATAATTCACAGACTATGCGTAAGGCACCCATCCAAGATAGGACCTGTGCAAAGACTGACTATAGGTGGGGAGATTAGTGGTGGGTGTCTAATGCCATAGGCTTGTTAACAGTGACTCTATTATGCCATTTCAATATAAAATCTCGCACTTTAATAAAGTACACATGTTCTCCAAGTTATATATATATATATATATATATATATATATATATATATATATATATATATATATATATATATATATATATATATATATATATATATATATATATATATATGGAATAAACTTCTCGGATATAATAAAATATAAAGTTCTAAAATGACTATATTTATCAATATATCTCATCATTTACATAGTTAAATAATGGAAAGCAGTAATATTCTCTTCACCACCTTTATTCAACACTGACCTGAAATTTATGAAACGATACACTGTAAAAGGATATAAAACAGCATCTAACCCAACGGAAAAATTACCCTTAAGAAAGTTCGAGCTGTATAAAGATACAAACTTGACAAATAACGCAAGCCAAGCACGATAATCTACTCGAATTTATATTAAAGGTGGAATAGTGAAAATTGCGTTTAAACTTAATAAAATACACCAAATACAGTATGATTTAAAATTTCCAAGGTCAAATTATATTAAATATTAACAGTAGACACGCTGGCTGCCACAATTAAAGAATGGAATTGTTAACTGCTATAAATTAAAGTATACTGAGAGTGCATAATCACAAAGTTACTCACATCTTATATCAGCCCGGCAGGAGTAAAGCTGTACTTTAATGGACGAGGTGGTGTGGTAGTCTCAAGGGTTCAAACTTCCGATATACGGAATAATACCCGGTTGCCGTCTCCGTGAGCCCCATCTATGTCGCACTTATATATTACTTTGAGTTCATGAGCTTAAATAAATCCAAATCCAGAGCGTAGATAAGAATTTCCGGATAAAACCATAGGATCGTCGATCGGCCGGATATGCATAATGATGGACCGTCAGACACCTCTCCACTCTGCCTCACGTTGAACTGATCTACCCAAACAAAAGAACTGGAACAGACTTCTGTTTTCTTTAATGTAAACACTCAATTGGTGATCTCGGTAGTTTACTAGCTAATTAGATTGTAAAAACTTGTGAAAACAAGTTCAGTTTAGATTCCTCTAAAATAAAAGAGATCACGAATTGTGTATTTGGCAAATTAAATAAATATAATGCAATTTTCATTTTCGCACCTAAGTAATGGAAGTATTTAATTAATATGAAAATATAAAAAAATTAAATTTCTTTTCATTTTCTACAATATATATATATATATATATATATATATATATATATATATATATATATATATATATATATATATATATATATATATATATATATATATATATGCATTCAATATACAACCTTACCTTAACTTTGCATTGATAAATGAGAGAAAAATGCACCATTAAATGATAGTTTATTCTTGAGGGGCAATAAAAACACCTATCATAGTTTGAAAAGAACGTTGATGAAATATTTCCATCTGGCAATACTGACCTGAGTAAGCAAGAGGCATAAGACAAGCGCAGCGCCATCTGTTATGGACGCGCCTTACTAAAACGGCCAAATGCTCACAGAAATCAAAGCGACGCTCCTGTCTTCTCCGTAGTCTACTGCCTTTGATAAATATCAGTCAGGAAATTGTGTTTAGACTATTCCTTCTCCTATTTGTTTCATCTTTGAAGCTTGCCAGGAGCAACGACCTAACTGAATATATATATATATATATATATATATATATATATATATATATATATATATATATATATATATATATATGTATATATATATATATACATATATTTATAAATATACATATATATATATATATATATATATATATATATATGAATATATATATATATATATATATATATATATATATATATATATATATATATATATATAGATATATATATATATATATATATATATATATATATATATATATTTATACATTTATATATATATATATATATATATATATATATATATATATATATATATATGTATATATACATATATATATATATATATATATATATATATATATATATATATATATATATATATATATATATATATATATATATTTATACATTTATATATATATATATATATATATATATATATATACATATATATATATATATATATATATATATATATATATATATATATATATATATATATATATATATATATATATATATATATGTATGTATGTATATTTGTTCTTTTGTTCTTTTGTGTGTGTTTCACAAAGCATTTTCCCCATAGAAAGGGCCACCAGTAGGGAACAACTTTTCAGTTTCTCAGGAAATCTTAAGCCATTGGGATGAAGTTCCTTGCCTAGCAAATCTTTTCATGAGCGCTGATGACAATTTACAGATGGGATATAGGCCGTGAGCGATTCACGTCTTTAGCATATGTGAGTCGAACATTGCATCACCCAGCAATGCCTTAAGTTGACCGTTTGTATCCTTGAAATATGGGAAGATCAGTCTTGACCATTAAACACTGAAAAGTATTTGTGAATATCAAAAGGGGATAATTGTTTAAAAAAACTAATAACAACTATGAATATCATTCACATACTTTAGTATATTCAACAATATAAACTCATGCATTAAAAATATAAATAAAATGATTGGACAATAAGGAGATCATTCATAACTTCGCCAAAATTCTTACACAAAACATTACATTTTTGAGGTGACACCTCACCCTTTCCTATTACTCATCAATCGGGACTGGCGTAACATAATGTGATAAACTAAGGAGTAATAATAATGAAAAAAAAAAAAAAGATTTTGGCTTCCCGAAGCTGCTGGGATACAATCACCAAGACAGCATTTCAATAAAGGTTGAACAGTTGATCAGAAGCTACGATAGCTTATTGTTGTAGCCTATTGGAAACGTCCCTGTATAGTAATCTGTTGGACGGGGGTTCGAGACCCGTTCAAGTTTGGTAGTTTCTTGTAAGCTAAGGACGGAAGCTTTAGAAGGAGCCTCATCAGCAGCCACTGCCTGGCCCTCCCTCGTCCTAGCTTCATGAAGAGAGGGTTTGGTAGCCGATCACATGTATATCTGGTCTAGGACATTACCCTGTCCCTTGCTCACAACGGTGCAATGTCAAAAAGATGGTTTTCAAGTAAACTGTATATCTTTTGTCAGATTTGATTTATATGCTTAAATTACTGCTAGAGTCAAAAGGAATATGCAAAACTATGATTAATTTATTACCTTCTAAAATGCACATTAAACGAGGCAGATATGCCACACTGGCCCGACATTTGTTAGAATTACCGCTACGTAACGGGTGAAGTTCAACCTTAAAGGTCAAAGGTTAACTTCTATCAAAGTGCTTTTATACTTCCATCGTTAGTAAGAAGTTGGGGCCTGCTATATCTCTTGCTATTTCCTTAAAAAATGCAACGTAATTGGTCGTTTTATATCTTAGAGGCAAAAATGATTTAAAGATTAAGATTGCTAAAGGTAGCTTCTTTAACAAATTCCCATATGAGAGAGATTTCAGTGAAAGAAGGTTTTGGGTTTTGTCCCGTTAGGGAATGCAGATGTGTTATATAAATACCAGTGCGAACATGACAATATCCTGGTGGGTGCGTTACTGAAATAGAATTATTATTCGTACTAAGTAATATGTAAATAATAATATCTTATAGTTCCAAAAGAAAAAAAAATAGACGAGGTAATTTCTAAAAAAATCTATTAATACCTTTGTTTGATTTCATTAATATTATTACGGTGATGATATGTTTGCTATCTCTGATTACTGCAAGATGATAAGTTCCAAAATTTCTAAAACATTAAAACTATTCCTAAAACGATATTTATAGAGGAAAAAAAAAATTGTTAGTCAGAGATGACTTGTATAAAGCGTAAGTAGGTCGGGGTTTGCCTAATGCCTGTTGTACTATCGTTTGCATGCCGAGTATTACTTCAACAAAAAGAGACCGAAGCGATGAAATATATGAATATATATGACATTTATCGCACGCTTTTCGTATAAAACGGGGTATCAAAAAGTGCCTTGCGTCCGATTTTCCCAATTTTTTTTTTGGGGGGGTGGGGGGGGGGGGGGGGGGGGGCAAAATGTTGCTAACCCCATGGGATGCTCGTCCCCATACTACCACACTGTCCTGTTTAATATTGTGGGGTGGCCTAACGATCTCCATCCTACTAAGGAATCGAATCTGAAGAACAGAAAAGTTCCTGTCCACTATGCGAGAGTATATACCGATTTTTTCATGACATAAAAAATTACTCAGATAAAACGAATATAATTGAAAATATGGCAGAGTATATAAAAAAAAAGTATGATTGAATACAACATTCTTTTCGCAACACCCAGGTTACGTAGTAACGCAGCTGGAAGCCTCAATATACAACAGGTTTTTATGAATACTGCATTGCTAATAAATCATAAACATATAACGAAATTAAGTAATGCCAAATTAGAATGAGTTAATTATCCATTTTTCAATTACACGCTATTAATGAAAAATCAAAACAATTTCCTGATGGAGAGGTTGCATGGCAGAAGCAGCTCGGAGCAGCATCTTCCCTCCCATCATCAGGGCCAGAAGAAAAATCCTAAACGAGGACAAAGGGCAAAAGGATGAGGAGCAGACGATACGAACAGTGGAAGGGGAAAAGATCAAACAGGAAACATAACGGATGAATAGAAGAACGGGAAATAAGACAATAACAAGATAAAGAAGGGAGAAGGGGGAAAAGAAGTAAATAAAGATGATGTGCTTATGTGAAACTATTTGAAAAGAAAGAAGGAAAAGAAGTTCGCCAGAAATTAAGGCACAAGGAGGAACGGGGCAGAACGATGATATTGTGAGTAGAAAGATAATGATAAATAAAAAAGAATGGATAAACCATAGATAAAAGCATTCAATATAAATGCAGCTGGTAAAAAAAAGAAAAAAAAAGAATGAAAAAAAAATTGCAAAGAATATTGGTGCAAATTTCAACATAGTAAGAAACATACATACTATGCAATTTCAATGCGAATATAAAAAGCAAGGGAATGGTAAAAAATTCAATTCCTGAAAATGTTAACCAGTCGTGTAATACGAAAAACGGATAATATGAATGAAAATAAAATATAGTATTTACAAACAATATTCTATACTATCTCATGTTAGACTTTCATATAAGAAAGGAAAGCCCACTAGATAAGATTGTTAAACACTTCAAACGGAATTTAAGATCAATATTGAAGCAAATTTTTTACTTATAAGACCTTTGTTACTTTATCTAATGATTTAATAAATGTATCACTACAACAAGACCTATATGGACCGACAGCTAAGGACACTTTGATTATGCGAAGAGGGGAAAAAGATTTGAATATCTGAACTGATAGGACTTTATGTATGTTTTAATGAAATGGACTTCTGGCTGGCTTTATCCTGTACTTTTAGGCCCAGGAACTTCATTAAGACCACCCAAAATCTTTAGAAGGAGCCTCATCAGCAGCCACTGCCTGGCCCTCCCTCGTCCTAGCTTCATGAAGAGAGGGTTTGGTAGCCGATCACATGTATATCTGGTCTAGGACATTACCCTGTCCCTTGCTCACAACGGTGCAATGTCAAAAAGATGGTTTTCAAGTAAACTGTATATCTTTTGTCAGATTTGATTTATATGCTTAAATTACTGCTAGAGTCAAAAGGAATATGCAAAACTATGATTAATTTATTACCTTCTAAAATGCACATTAAACGAGGCAGATATGCCACACTGGCCCGACATTTGTTAGAATTACCGCTACGTAACGGGTGAAGTTCAACCTTAAAGGTCAAAGGTTAACTTCTATCAAAGTGCTTTTATACTTCCATCGTTAGTAAGAAGTTGGGGCCTGCTATATCTCTTGCTATTTCCTTAAAAAATGCAACGTAATTGGTCGTTTTATATCTTAGAGGCAAAAATGATTTAAAGATTAAGATTGCTAAAGGTAGCTTCTTTAACAAATTCCCATATGAGAGAGATTTCAGTGAAAGAAGGTTTTGGGTTTTGTCCCGTTAGGGAATGCAGATGTGTTATATAAATACCAGTGCGAACATGACAATATCCTGGTGGGTGCGTTACTGAAATAGAATTATTATTCGTACTAAGTAATATGTAAATAATAATATCTTATAGTTCCAAAAGAAAAAAAAATAGACGAGGTAATTTCTAAAAAAATCTATTAATACCTTTGTTTGATTTCATTAATATTATTACGGTGATGATATGTTTGCTATCTCTGATTACTGCAAGATGATAAGTTCCAAAATTTCTAAAACATTAAAACTATTCCTAAAACGATATTTATAGAGGAAAAAAAAAATTGTTAGTCAGAGATGACTTGTATAAAGCGTAAGTAGGTCGGGGTTTGCCTAATGCCTGTTGTACTATCGTTTGCATGCCGAGTATTACTTCAACAAAAAGAGACCGAAGCGATGAAATATATGAATATATATGACATTTATCGCACGCTTTTCGTATAAAACGGGGTATCAAAAAGTGCCTTGCGTCCGATTTTCCCAATTTTTTTTTTGGGGGGTGGGGGGGGGGTGGGGGGGGGGGCAAAATGTTGCTAACCCCATGGGATGCTCGTCCCCATACTACCACACTGTCCTGTTTAATATTGTGGGGTGGCCTAACGATCTCCATCCTACTAAGGAATCGAATCTGAAGAACAGAAAAGTTCCTGTCCACTATGCGAGAGTATATACCGATTTTTTCATGACATAAAAAATTACTCAGATAAAACGAATATAATTGAAAATATGGCAGAGTATATAAAAAAAAGTATGATTGAATACAACATTCTTTTCGCAACACCCAGGTTACGTAGTAACGCAGCTGGAAGCCTCAATATACAACAGGTTTTTATGAATACTGCATTGCTAATAAATCATAAACATATAACGAAATTAAGTAATGCCAAATTAGAATGAGTTAATTATCCATTTTTCAATTACACGCTATTAATGAAAAATCAAAACAATTTCCTGATGGAGAGGTTGCATGGCAGAAGCAGCTCGGAGCAGCATCTTCCCTCCCATCATCAGGGCCAGAAGAAAAATCCTAAACGAGGACAAAGGGCAAAAGGATGAGGAGCAGACGATACGAACAGTGGAAGGGGAAAAGATCAAACAGGAAACATAACGGATGAATAGAAGAACGGGAAATAAGACAATAACAAGATAAAGAAGGGAGAAGGGGGAAAAGAAGTAAATAAAGATGATGTGCTTATGTGAAACTATTTGAAAAGAAAGAAGGAAAAGAAGTTCGCCAGAAATTAAGGCACAAGGAGGAACGGGGCAGAACGATGATATTGTGAGTAGAAAGATAATGATAAATAAAAAAGAATGGATAAACCATAGATAAAAGCATTCAATATAAATGCAGCTGGTAAAAAAAAGAAAAAAAAAGAATGAAAAAAAAATTGCAAAGAATATTGGTGCAAATTTCAACATAGTAAGAAACATACATACTATGCAATTTCAATGCGAATATAAAAAGCAAGGGAATGGTAAAAAATTCAATTCCTGAAAATGTTAACCAGTCGTGTAATACGAAAAACGGATAATATGAATGAAAATAAAATATAGTATTTACAAACAATATTCTATACTATCTCATGTTAGACTTTCATATAAGAAAGGAAAGCCCACTAGATAAGATTGTTAAACACTTCAAACGGAATTTAAGATCAATATTGAAGCAAATTTTTTACTTATAAGACCTTTGTTACTTTATCTAATGATTTAATAAATGTATCACTACAACAAGACCTATATGGACCGACAGCTAAGGACACTTTGATTATGCGAAGAGGGGAAAAAGATTTGAATATCTGAACTGATAGGACTTTATGTATGTTTTAATGAAATGGACTTCTGGCTGGCTTTATCCTGTACTTTTAGGCCCAGGAACTTCATTAAGACCACCCAAAATCCCCTTTAAACATGTATTGTGAGGAGTGGATGCAACCAATTCTAATGGGTCTGTAGTATGGACTAGGCTTCAGAAACTATCATGCCAGAAATTTTATCTTGTACGGTGCCACAGAAAAAAAGGTTATTAAGGGCTCCAAAATACATGGTTAATCATGCGAAGAGAGGAATGGATGAAACTTGCTGCAATTTAAAGATTACCGTATCTTGAATTCAAAAACACCAATGCCAGAAATTTTATCCTGTACTTTCCCCCCGCCAGAAGCCCATAATGACCCCTTCCGCCTGTAGAGGACTTATATTCAAATATAGTGAGGAATGGATGAAACCAGTTTTAATAGGTCAGGTGAATGGACTGGGCCCACAAAATGATCATACTAGAAGTTCTATCTTGTGCATTACCCCAGACAGGATGGTTTTAGGGGGTCCAAAATAGATGATTAATCATGCGAAGAGAGGAATGGATGAAACTTTGTGCAATTGGAAGGTTTGTCTCTTAATTTAAAAAACACCAATGCCAGAAATTTTATTACTTTCCCCCTATCAGAAGCACATTATTACCCTGTTAATGATACTTCCAGTACACATTTTAGCTTCCCAGACAGAAACCTGTCTGCAAATACTGACCCTCTGTTAACAATTCACAGCCTTTTGTTCGCTGTTTTTGGTCACCATTAGAAAACTTGATTGTTTCTTGTTGAGTTAATAAAGTCCCACTTTTAAGATGTTCGATGTCCTTGATTAATGGTTGTTAATAGCAGATGTACTTTTGTTTCCTTAGCAGAACAGACTTTAACTATTATATCTCAAAAATTTGTCCCATATGTTGACTAGGTGTGATGAGGAAGTATTTCGTGCAGTATAAATCCTCCATCTCAGCAGTGACTGCAAAGGGTATTCTTCGACTGATGCTGCATTTTTGTTAGGTTTGCTTTATCTGTCTTGGTAGGCGTTCCATCAATATGTGAAATTGAAGAAAGAATACCTCTGTTACTGGATAAGTCAGTTTCTCCAGCAAATTCACATTGCTTTCTTCCATTTGTGATATCCTTGCCAGTACATTTCTAACGGCATCACAAGATGCTTTTGCAGCATTCAAAGCCTTTTTGTCCTTTTTAGGTCTTCTTTTAATATCTTCAGATGCAACATTTTTAACTTTGATAGATTTGACTGGTTTCAGAAAAGAGGGGTCATCATCTTTCCACTCTTTTTTGAATCTCTCCTAAAGTTCAGCGCCACAATTTAGACTTCCAATCAGATAATAAGCTGTTTTTGATGTAGCCACTCTACCTGTGGCAATATTGATCAGACCTGCATCTTCAGAATAACACTTCTAAGATGGATTACAAACACTCTTGATTATATATCTTTGTTGTCTAATAGTACTAAACTCTTTTACAGGTGGCTTGCATGTGTTTCAACAGGCTGGATTCTAGTGAGCTGTTTGAGATCTGAAACTGCGAGACTTCTCTAAATTTAACTTACACACCATCTTTTAAATGCATTTTCAGAGTTTTTGAAGTGGGTTATACCAGTAGATGTTGATCTTGGTTTACACTTTGTTCCAGTGTCAAGTCAACTAGAGCACTGGAGAACGGTTTTTTATTCTTCTGGCCAAGAATGATCCAGCCTTCACTGCATTTAATACATCAGGTGCCCAATTCTTAAGATTCTGTAGGTACAGACAACACTAACGAGCAAAGTTAGGTCTATTCAGATGAAAAAAAAAAAAAACACTTCTATAATATTTGGGAGTATCTCAATATAGTGCTCAACATCATTCTGTTTGAAAGCATTTTTTAGTTATTGATAAAGTCAATTGAAAAGGTGAATATACAGTACAGTGACCAATATGCAGTTGTCTTACCAAAATTCCCATCCCTCATCTGTTTGAAATACTTCTTGTATTGCTGCTGAATAAGTTGAAATTCTTCTCTGTCAGAAAGCACTTGGTATCCTTCGTATTTTCAATGGCTTGACATTCTGTGATAAGGTCAGCTGAATCATTTTCCATATAATTACCAAAGAAGGTTTTCAATGACATTTTCTCTAGAGCGGTTCCTGCAATTTTGTGAAGGTGTGAACACCTATTATAAATTTATCCCTTTAGAAGCCCTGGGAAGGAACTTTCAGCCAGAACATCAGACTCTGTCAAAAAGTAACCAAGGCCAGAATCATGAACAAATGTTCCTATGGCTCCAAAGAAGGTTAGTTCAAGATGTGAATTTCCTAGGAATATCACAAGCTGGTCACACTGTGGTTTCTGTAGCTCCTATATTGGCAGTGCCTTAATAACTATTGCCAAGTCATACGAGACGGAAATAAGGGACATTTCCATTTCTTCTGCCACTTGCACTGAGCGTATAAGTGTTTCGTGAACAACATCATTCCTTGTGGGTGACTGCAAAATTCTTCTTAATTAGAGGGATCAGAGACAGATTTAGAATACAATACATTGAACATTAGTGATGGTGATTTCATGAATGCCTGAATTAACCAAAGTTCACAGCCCTGATACTGATGAGCTGGATTTTAACGTTTGTGTTTTCACCTTCAGAAGGATTACCAGTAGACTTTTCGTTGATTTTAGGTTTTTGTGAACTGGCCCAATTTCCTTACTTTTACCTTCATATTTTCTACATATTTGACTACAAGTAGTACTTATTCATGGATCTGTATACAAATTTTCATTTTTATGGTGTAGGATGTTCCTCGAGTTAAACATCCATACTCATATTAAACACCAAGTCTATCTAGCTGTAAATGGGTTAGGTCACGTCAGTTGTCATGAGGCATAAATTAGAATACATTCACAACCATAGGCCTACAGGGTATAGCTTCCTTTGTAATAAACAACAGTTAGTACAAATAAATGCCTAGCAACAATATAAAAAATTCCAGCGTACAGTAAGCCTAACTCAACAAAAATAAATATTTTTCCACAATGTATGTAGACAGCATGGTGCATAAGAGCATTGGGGCCTTCAGTTATAGATGGGAGGAACAGTTTTATGTTTGTAGGGCCTATTTGAATGATGACATTTCTGGCATTGGAGTTTTTTGAAGATGGCTGACAAAAATCTATTGCAGCACCATCCATCCTCACAATACGTAATTATGAGTTTTTGGAAGGGTGAAAGTACAGGATAAAATCTCTGGCATTGGAGTTTTTGAAATTAAAAGACTAATCTTTCAATTGCACCAAGTTTCATCCATTCCTCTCTTCGCATGATTAATCATCTATTTTCGACCCCCTAAAACCATCCTGTTTTGGGGTAATGCACAAGATAGAACTTCTGGCATGATCATTTCTGAAGCCTAATTCATTCACCTGACCTGTTAAAACTGGTTTCATCTATTCCTCACTATACATGAATAAAAGTTCTCTACAGGTGGAGGGGGTCATTATGGACTTCTGGCGGGGGGGGGGGGGGGGAAGTACAGGATAAAATTTCTGGCATTGGTGTTTTTGAATTCAAGAAACGGTATCTTTAAATTGCTCCAAGTTTCATCCATTCCTTTCTTCGCATGATTAACCATGTAATCTGGACCCCCTAAAACCCTTCTGTCTGTGGCAACGTACAGGATAAAACTTCTGGCATGATCGTTTCTGAAGCCCAGTTCATACCACAGACCTATCAAAATTGGTTTCATCCATTCCTCACAATACATGATTAAAGTGAGTTTTATGGGGTCTTAATGAAGTCCCCGGGCCTGAAAGTACAGGATACGGTACGCCAGAAGTCCATTTCATTAAAACATACATCAAATCCTATCAGTTCAGATATTCAAACCTTTTTAATTTATTCGCACAATTAAAGTGCCCGTAGCTGCCAGTCTAATAAGTTATAAATCGTCAAATTATCCATTGAGATTAGTGTCCTATCCTAGGCACCCGTTCATGTTCTTAAATAAAGAACAGTCAATCATGAAGATTTGTGATAAAAAAAAAAAAAGAAAAAAAAAAAAAAAAAAAAAAAAAAAAAAAAAAAACCGTCTAATAATGGATTCAATAGTCTTTTAGAAGAATACCATTTGATGACTATCACCAAATCTACTGCCTTATATACTGAAATATTTCTAATCCCGTTGCAATGGCATGTTCAATGAATAAGTAGCCTAATTGACATGCACATGAGTAATCTATAGTTATCAGAGGTTTTAAGGAAATATCGATCCCTTAATATCGCCGCCTCATTTTGTTTGGTAAACATTGCAGACAATGCTCTAACAAATTCAACTTGAAAATTTTGCTCTTAGAAGTTTACTTGCTGTCAACAATTCCATAGTTTCTTCTACAGAATTTAGTAAAGAATAAAAAATAAAAGCTTCCCTTTTTCAGATTATCTTTTTGTTTCTTCAAATAACAACTTTTATTTGTTCATATAAAAAAATTTCTAATATCTTGTAAAACTTTATTTGACTTTTCCTGCATATACCTATAGCATGACAAATATATAGTCAATAGTGTATACAAGATGTTTTTACTAGAATAGTAAAATTTACTGAAAAAATATCCACAAGGTTTCACTTTCTTCTTCTTTAGAAAGAATATGAAATAAATAGAACCCAAAGGTACCCGCTTAGACTGTCAAATGAAAGATAAGGGGTCAATACATGGCATATTCTGTTTAGTAGTTCATGAAGGTGTCCTAAATATTTGTTTGTGAAAAAATTGAATTAATATAACATCAGTTTAAAATATGCTAATTGAAAAGGCCCATAGAAATATTAAAGGCATAAGAAACAAAATTCAAGTCTTACAAATATAATCTTTCTCATTCTGGTAAAAAAAACTACATTATATATAAATATTAAAATAGTGATTCAATGACATAAAACTTGGCTAAGGCCAAATGATTATTCCAGATGAATGACTTCACCTACAGATAAATCTTTAAATCTATATAAATTTGAAAATTGACGTTGTATTAGTTTTTTTTCTTATAGAAGATTTAGATCATCAAAGAAACTTAAAGATTGGAAACGCATTACTTATATAAAATTTCTATTTCTACATGAATGTAAGCCTAATCAGGTCTAATAGAATAAATTACCTATTTCTAGTCTAGTTTTCTTATCTATCTATCTATCTATCTATCTATCTATATATATATATATATATATATATATATATATATATATATATATATATATATATATATATAAATATATACTGTATATATACACATATATATATATATATACATATATATATACATACATATATATATATATATATATAATATATATATATATATATATATATATATATATATATATATATAAATATATATATATATATATATATATATATATATATATATATATATATATATATATATATATATATATATATATATATATATATATATATATCTATATGTATATATATATATATATATATATATATATATATATATATATATATATATATATATATATATATATATATATATATACACAGTATATGTATATATATACTATATATATATATATATATATATATATATATATATATATATATATATATATATATATATATATATATATATATATATATATATATATATATATGTACATATATATATATATATATATATATATATATATATATATATATATGTATATATATATATATATATATATATATATATATATATATATATATATATATATATATATATATATATATATATACATAATATATATAATATTACGAAGGTGGTCTAGTGTAGAGTGAATATTTTATTCATGTATTTCATTTGTGTATTTAAGTATAAGTAATTGTATGCAATGTACCAACCGTGTGTCACACGATCGTACATAAATCATTTTGTATATATTATGCTTGTATCTGCGCTCTTCCCTCGCACTAAAAAGAACCAGAATGGACATGTTGGCGTGTCACCTATGTAACATTGTCATTTTCTCGAACATGTATTTTCCTGTTACCTTGAGGCTTTGTATATAAAGGAGAGTGTTCTTTAATAAATATACTCAGTTGATTGCATCCTGCCTTTGAGTTCACAACCCTCTCTCGGCTCGTTACATTGGTGACCCAGAAGACGACTCGCTCCCACCGCCTTCCACCCCCACCCCTTCCCACCCCCACCCCCTCGCCCCTCCATCGTTGGTACTATGGTGGACTCTACGGCAGTTGGTGCTGCCGCCGCTCCATTCAAACTTTCATCGTTTGCCAGCGGAGAGGCGTTTGCTTGGTTTCAGTGCGCATCAGGGGTGTGACTGGTTCAACCACCAAAGCAGATTATGTTATCGCGGCGATACCCGAGGACACCTTCCCAGAAATATCCGACTGGCTTTGTGAACAAGGAGACACCCCAATAGCGTATGACGCCCTCAAAACATACCTTCTGTAACAGTACTCGCTGTCGCCAGCCGCCCGTATAGCAAAGCTTTTTCGGCTCCCGCAACAACCGTTGGGGGACCAAAGGGCTTCGCTTGCCCTCAGGGAAATGACCAGTATCGCTCGCCTTCAACCTGCCGCAGACGGCTCTCCTCGTGAGGTGAACCTACTTCGTGCCCTTTGGATACGCCGTTTACCCGGACCTATATGCGCTGCCATACCCGATGTCGATAGTTTACCCATAAAGGACTTGATGACCAAAGCCGACGCCCTTATGGACAGCCACTTCAAGACCTCCATCAATGCCTCCACCCCTGACGAAGAGGATGCCTATTCAACATCAACTGAAGCTAACATGAATGCCGTAGGACATACACGCCTACCCCGTGACGTGCCGAAGCAGCGACAAAGCCGCCCAACACCCACCAATCGCTCGCGCCCCAACGAACGACTTCTACAGCCACTTACTACCTCCCATCCGCCGCAGTTTTGCTACTACCACTTCAGATTCGGGGCAACCGCGAAGAAATGTGCCAAGGATTGTCAGTGGCCAAAAAACGTGTAAGTAAGCCCTCGCTCGTGGCGGTGGCCTCCCATGTTTCTAATCTTTTATTTTTACAGGATGCAGGAACGGGCGTGCGATTTTTGGTAGACACGGGTGCTTGTCGTTCTCTTTTGCCAAGGAAACTCTTCAAGGCACGACGTAGTCTGTCTACATCTGCCGACGTCCGCTTGATAGCTGCCAACGGATCTGCGATACCCACCTACGGTTACGAGAACCTCACATTATCATTCGGAAATGGTAAATTCAATTGGAAGTTTCTCGTTGCTGACGTCACAATGCCAATCCTCGGTGCGGATTTCCTCTCTCATTTCCACCTTCTGGTCGATGTCGCCCACCGACGATTGGTCAACGCAGACTTGTACTTGTCGACACCTCTTCAACCCGCCCCCTCTAACCTCGCTCTCCACATCAGAGCACCCACGGATGCCTACGCCCACCTCCTCACGTCATACCCGGAAGTTTTCCGTCCAGGACTTCGCCAAACGCCCACGGTTCCTGCCAAGCACGGTATTTATCACCATATCAAGACGACGGGACCCCCAGTCTTCGCAAAATTCAGACGTCTGGCACCGGAATAATTGGCAGCCGCCAAACAGACGTTCGCCGAAATGGAGGAAATGGGCCTTTGCCAAAAGGCCTCCAGAGCAATGGCCTACTTACACGTTTTTTTGGCCACTGACAATTCTTGGCACATTTCTTCGCAGTTGCCCCGAATCTGAAGTGGTAGTAGCAAAACTGTGGCGGATGGGAGGTAGTAAGTGGCTGTAGAAGTCGTTTGTTGGGGCGCGAGCGATTGATGGGTGGTGGGCGGCTTTGTCTCTGCTTCGGCACGTCACGGTGTGGGCGTGTATGTCCTACGGCATTCATGTCAGCTTCAGTTGACGTTGAATAGGCATCCTCTTCGTCAAGGGTGGAGGTGTTGATGGAGGTCTTGAAGTGGCTGTCCATACCAACTGTGTGTCACACAATCGTACATAAATTATTTTGTATATATTATGCTTGTATCTGCGCTCTTCCCTCGCACTAAAAAGAACCTAAATAGACATGTTGGCTTGTCGCCTATGTAACATTGTCATTTTCTCGAACATGTATTTTCCTGTTGCCTTGAGGTTTTGTATATAAAGGAGAGTGTTCTTTAATAAATATACTCAGTTGATTGCGTCCTGCCTTTGAGTTCACAACCCTCTCTCGGCTCGTCACAGCATAAGACTTTCATGGCTCATTTAATTGTAATTCCATTCAAGTCAGTATACATAAATTTATGTTATTTTCAAGAATTAACTTTTTATTTCAATTATTATGTTATGAAGTCTTATGCAATCTCAATTAAGTGTGCTGAATGAACCATACGAGGTATGAACGAGGGCTTATGTAATTTCATTATGCTTACATGAGGTATTGCACCATGTTTGTGAGAAATTATGCTTCTTATATATGCCATGTGTACTGGAAAGTTTTCAAAAACCCCAGCATTAGTTTTTATCTATTTTTTTTTTATTCAGAGAACGGTGGTGAGTGAAGCTGCTGAGAGACGGTTGCCTTGCAAGCGAGACTAGATTCTCCTGTTCGATATGTGATCGTTGGCAACCTCATGCCACAAGGCACAGCCCTCAAGCTTCTAAACCCCTGACGTAGAAGAATCTAGAATGATTAAGTCAATATATATGTGCTCCCAGAGATGCATTGCAATAGAAGAGATCCAGCTTTTCCCTTTGTAAGAGCCAACACCTTCTATCTCTCAAGAACCTCCAAAGTGTATAAGTTTATGTACAACAAATATCGTTACGGAAACCTTAAAGGTGATTTCCAATTTATTGTGTTTTTGTATTTGCTGGTATTATATAAATCTTTATAACTGGCCTAGAGAGACTTATGTAAAAACGTGAAGTGTATATGTAATGCTATCTGGTCGGAACCTTCACGTGAGCTAAATACTCGTTAGTTTATCAATTACTTTATGTAATTTCTATGAGTTTAATCATTGGGGAGTTAAAGGTTAACTATTTTCATTAATTATCAAGATCAAATACTTGTGTAAAATTTAAATTTCAGGGAAACAGGTGATCGTATAATTTTCATAAGTATATACTATTTTCTTGTCTTAGTTTAAGGTTTTGTTCAGATTTTATATTTCGAGTCAAGTGATTATATAATTTTCAGAGTGTAATGTTTTCTTGACTTAGTCTAGAGTTTTGTTCAGATTTAATATTTTGAGTGGTTAATTTTTTATGTAAATTCTTTCAAAGTGTTATAATTTTTATAGAATATCTTCATTTTTGTAAAGAGTGTATTATTTCCATCACCAGTGTTTCATACACAACTCTCTCGTATCCCTGTTTAAGAATCGAAATAAGAGGTTCTTTTGAATAGTTTTTAGTAATACTTACCCAGTTAGTTTTGAATGTAGGTAAGAGACCTTTGGATAATCACTGTTTTTATATATTGCCGTCTGTGAGTTATATAATTTTCTCAAAAATCAGGTACTTTTTTCTCAAGTGTAACAGATTTATGTAAAAACAAACAGGTGAGTTTGGAACTCGGGAGGTTAGGAAACTTGCAATCTGTAATATATAATATATATAATTTTAGTGCCTAAACCAGGGACCAAATATATATATATATATATTTATATATATGCATATATATATATATATATATATATATATATATATATATATATATATATATATATATCTATCTATCTATCTATCTATATATATATATATATATATATATATATATATATATATATATATATATATATATATATATATATAAATATATAATATATGTAATTCTGGTGCCTAAACCAGGGATCAAAAATATATATATTTTCATATATATATATATATATATATATATATATATATATATATATATATACATATATGAATATGAATATATATATATATATATATATATATATATATATATATATATATATATATATATATATATAATATATATATTATATATACACAAACATAATTATATTTATATATACATATATGCAGTATATATATATATTATATATATATATATATATATATATATATATATATATATATATATATATATATAATTATATATATGTATATGTATATATAAGTATATATATTTCATATATATATAATATATATATATTCATATATATATATATATATATATATATATATATATATATATATATATATATATATATATATATATATATATATATATATATATATATATATATATAAAATATTATATACATACACAAGCAAAAATATAATTATATATACATATATATATAGTAAATATATTAATATATATATATATATATATATATATATATATATATATATATATATATATGTGTGTGTGTGTGTGTGTGTGTATATTCTTACGAAGCTGGTCTAGTGTAAAGTAAATATCATAGTTTCATATTAATTTTATTTTTATTTCATTTGTGCATTGAAGAGATGATACCCAGTGCCTAAAATAAGCTCCTCTTATGTCGATGTAAGTATTTATGTAAATTACGTGAGACTTTCGTTGTGAATTTCAGTGAATTCTTTATTTTTCTTAATACATGTAAATTACGTTATTTTTTGAGAATTAACATTTTATTCACGTATGTTTGATACAAAGTCTTACGTATTCTATTTGAGATTGTTGCGGAATTCGTGCGAGATATGAACAAGGGCTTAAGTAATGTTCTTTTATATTTCATTAAGTATTATATCATGTTTAAGAGGGAATGTTCAGATACATATGCTTTGGAAAATTCTCTACTATATGCTTTAGAAATGTCGCGAATGCCCGGTGAGAGGAGGTTAATTTTTTCTAATTTTGGAAACGAAGGGTGAGCGGAGCTAGCGGCCTGAGAGAGCCGTCTGGAGTGGCGTGCGTACAGGGTTCGGAAGCAGTTAGATTTCAAATAAAAGGTGACCCAAGGTTGGGTTAGAGTGAGATAGAGATCGAGACAGAACTGCAGAAAGAAGGTAACCTCCTTCCCCTTTCCCTCTCTCATTCCTGCACGTAACTCAGTGTATTGCTCTTTGAAACTGTTCAGAACGTTAGTGTGTCCTCTCCTAATTAATTCTGTGCCCCAAAGTAAATTGTGTGTCCAAAAGATATGCAAGACTAAAAGGTGATTTTGAATTTATTGTATTAGGGTAGGTATTGGCATTGTATAACGTTTTTTTGTAAATGGCCCTGTAGGAAGTATAGATTTTGTTACGTGATCTGTTTATCTATTATTCATTAAGTGTCAAACTTGAACATTGTATTATTCAGATTTATTTCAAGGTTTTGTTAAATTTTTAATTGCGTTATTTCTTTTCTTAGGCTAATGTTTATACAAATATAATAGTTCAAGTCAAGTTCTTATATAATTTCCAGATAGTAACATTATTGTCTAAATCTAACTTTTGTTCAGATTTAATTTCATCCAGTAGGTCATTTTGTCTTTGTGTCAATTCTTTCAAAATGTTGTAATTTATATAGAATATATATATTTTTGTAAAGATTGTATTATTGCAATCTTCATCCTTTGGAACCAGATTCCGCTCATTTCCTATTAACCCTGGAAAGTTGAACGTCTAAATCGATAATGTAACAGGTAAACGTGTAGCGTATACGCTACCGCTTGTTTCAACTTCACTTGGTAGTTCCGGTAATGCATTTTTTTTATGAATTTTTTTATACATATAATTCTAGCTATCTACGACTAGGATATACTCAATAAAAACATGGAAGTAACTTAATGTTTTTTTATCAATTGAGACCTGAAAACTTTTGTTGATTTTGAGAGACTACCACTCTCAGGGCCCTGGGAGCCTTTGTCATTGCTACTTGATAAAAACAGCCTAATCGTAGTTCCCAGGAGTCCCTGAGGCATTTTCAGTTGAAAAAGGAACCTCCTAGGGTAAAAACTAGAAAATCTGGAAAGAAAAGAAGGGGGAAATTTCTATTAAAAAAAAGTTACATGTGACAAAATTTTTTTTTCTATTGTAAATTATAAACTGAGAATGCTGAAAATTGTATACATAAAATTTGAATAATAGATAGATAAGATGGTATATGAAAATCCTGAATTTAAAAAAGTTAAATATTTTTTTTTAAAATTTCAAAAAAATAACTAGCGCCGATAATGAATTTTCTTCTTTCATATTTACGCTATTCCAGTATATGTGACCTATAACACCCGCAAATTATAGCTAGAATTGTAGAAAACTTTATGATAAAACAGAAAATAATGAATGCTAACCATTCTGGGCTACATTCAGTGCAAAGTTAAACCATTGTTCTCTAGTCTTGGGTAGTGACATAGCCTCTGTACCATGGTCTTCCACTGTCTTGGGTTATAGTTCTCTTGCTTGAGGGTACACTCGGGCACACTATTCTATCTTATTATTATTTTTTTCTCTTCCTCTTGTTTTTTTCGGAAATGGTGTGTTGGGCAGGCTTAATAGAAGGGCCATGGATGCCTGGGGTTTATCAAGAGGTTGTCTTTTCCTTTTTCGGATTCTTTTTCTTCTCAAAACAATCCTTACAGTCCTCTCTTCAGTTGAAGTGGCTATCCTGGAGGGTATTTAGCCTTGCATGGTGTATCGGTTCCTCAATGTTGACCAGTTTTTCCGACTTTTTATTATTATCAACGGGTATCATCAATCGCTTTATTTATAATTCTGTACATATTCTTTCTGTTATAATTATTGTTAATCTAGTTTTAAGTATGATGTCTCTTTTTTATTTCTATTAATTCTTATGCTGTCTGGAGACATTGAGCGAAAGCCGGGACCAGTACGTCCTGGATTTCGTCAATGTCATCTTCTGTATTGCAATATTCGTGGTCTTCATGCAAATATCCAAGACCTTACAGTTGCGTCCAGACAGTATGATATTCTTTTGTGCTCAGAAACTTTGGTTTCTAGTATGAGGCATTCATCTGAGCTCCTTATAACTGGTTTTAAGAACCCAATAATGTTGAAACATGATGCCTTCCCTAGGGCCATGGGAATGGCGGTGTATATTAGGACCGAGTACCCTGCTTCTCATAAGTCTAGCTATCAATGTGGATGTCATGAGATTCAGCTAATAAAAATTTGAGGCAGGCATAACAACTTTTATTTGTGTTTGATCTACCGGAATCCAAACATGGATGATTCTATCTTCGATTGTCTTCTTACCATTATGGCTAAGATACAAGATGATAGAAAGGCTTCTTTTGTCTTTGTTGGTGATTTTAATGCTCACCACAGGGAGTGGTTAAATTCTATCTCTCCTAACGATCGTCATGGCTTAAGAGCTTTAGACTTTGCCTCTGAATCAGGCTGTGAGCAAATCATAAATGAAGCTACTCAAAGGTCTGGTAATTGCTTGGACCTCGTATACACTCACCCCCTAGCGTTATAACTAGTATGGTTGGTTCTCCAGTCGGGACATCTGATCATATCTTGATTTCATTAGTAGTGAAGACTGAGTAGCCTGTCCCTGATATATCATAATCTTGCAAAAATTCATATTATATCTCAAGCAGACTGGAATGGGATTTTGCATGATCTTTTGGGCTTGAAATGGTCACAATTATATAGTAGTGTAGGTCCTGTTGTCCCTTTGGATGAGAATCTAGTTAACATAATTGATAGGTTTATCCCTTCTCGTGTGCTAAGGTACCGTGCTTATTTGGAGAAGCAGGAGGCCTATCATCTTTGGAAGGGTAACAGATTAAATTTGACCTTGAACAACTATACTCAGCTTCAAGCTTTTGCTCAGAGAGTTTATGCCTCAACTAAAAAGGAGTACAATTTAACCATAAAAGAAACCCTTTCTGGTACAACTCAGGAACATAAAAGGTGGTCTACCCTTAAATCTTCACTCTTTGGTATAGATGCAACAGTTCCTCCTTTACTTAAACCAAATGGCTCAGTCACTCAGTGTCCAAAGGAAAAGGCAACCCTTTTGGCTGATGTTTTTGACAGTAAACAGAGTACTGAAAAACTCGAACTTCCTCATTCCTGTTTTCCTGAGGCTAAACTAGCTAGTTTAGCTTTTCGATCTCGTGAGATTAAAGCTCTGTTGATGGACCTTGATGCTTATGGAGGTTTAGACCCATATGGTATTTTTCCTTTGTTTTTTTATAAAGACAGCAGATTTCTTAGCTCCAATGTTATCTGATTACCACCCAATTTCCATAATTCCCGTATTATCTAAAGTTTTTGAACGTCTTCTGGCAAAACGTCTGAATAAGTTTGCTGAAAGTAATCATCTGTTCCCTAGTTTGCAATTTGGTTTTCGTAAAGGCCTTGGAGCATGTGATGCCCTTCTTACAATCTCCAATGCTGTTCAGAAATCCCTTGATTGTGGTCAGGAAGTTTGTATGATTGGCCTTGATTTTAGTGCTGCCTTTGACTGTGTTAATCATGAGGCCCTTGTTTTCAAACTCAAACAGTTGGGAGTCGTTGGGTCGTTTCTTAGCATTATCATTAATTTTTTAAGTAATCGATCTCAAAGAGTTGTTGTTGATGGGCACCATAGTGAGTATAGGAAGGTGATATCCAGTGTTCCACAGGGTAGTGTTCTTGGCCCATTATTTTCATACTATATACACATGACATGTGGTTTGGCCTAGAAAACAAGCTTGTTGCATATGCAGATGATGCTACTCTCTTTGCATCAATTCCATCCCCTGAATGTAGATCTAGGGTTGGTGAATCCCTTAATAGAGATTTAGCTAAAATTAGTGCATGGTGCAAATTATGGTGTATGAAGTTGAATCCTAACAAAACTCAAAGTATGATTGTAAGTAGGTCAAGGACGGTGGCTACTCAACATCCGGATTTCAGTATTGATAATGTTTCTTTAAATTTGTATGACTTTTAAAATTTTAGGTGTGATTCTCGACAGCAAGTTTACCTTTGAGAAACACATTAGGTCTGTGTCTTCTTCAATTCCACAAAAAATTGGCTTATTGAGAAAGTCTTACAAGATTTTCGATGATCAATTTATTATGAAGAAGTGTGCTAATTCTTTCATTCTGCCTTGTTTTGAGTATTGTTCTCCTGTCTGGTGTTCAGCTGCTGATTCTCATCTTATTTTGTTGGACAGAAACTTACGGTCTATTAAATTTCTTATTCCTGATCTAGATATTAATCTCTGGCACCGTCGTTCAATTAGTTCATTATGCATGTTGCATAAGATTTTTCATAACTCTGACCATCCTTTACATTCGGATCTCTCTGGAGAATTCTATCCTGTTTAGAATAATAGACAGGCAGTTAATTCTAATAGCCAGGCCTTCTCCATCATGAGGCTCAATACTACACAGTATTCTAGAAGTTTTATTCCAGCTGTTACCAAGTTGTGGAATGATCTTCCTAATCGGGTAGTTGAATCAGTAGAACTTCTAAAGTTCAAAGTTAGAGCAAATGTTTCTATGTTGACCAGGCTGACATGAATCTTTTTATAGTTTATATAGGACATATCTGTTTTGACGCTGTTACTGTTTTTAAAATGATATATTGTTAATTTATTCTCATCATCTATTTATTTCCTTATGGGCTATTTTTTCCTGTTGGAGCCCTTAGGCTTATAGCATCTTGTTTTTCCAACCAGGGTTGTAGCTTGGCTAGTAATAATAATAATAATAATAATAATGATAATAATAATAATAATAATAATAATGATAATAATAATAAAGTGTCCTAATATGAGGATGGCAAGAAGACTTTTTACATTTGACACACAACAGCTTCGTCCTAGCTGTTGACGAACGAGGTCAAATATGGCATTTTTGTTGCTATTTTGTCTTCATTGCATCTTCCTTTTGTTGCATAGGGAGCTGTTGCACGGGGCCAAATACACTTTGGATACATACTGCAAGATCACTTTCAAGACCAGTCCAGGTGAATCTGTAGTATGCCCAAGGACGACATAGATCCATCGCCAATTTTATCTCAAACTGACGTCGTGTGGCCTCACTGAAGTTAGGTCTGTTGGAATGTATTATGAATGCATTATTCACAATGATATTCAGAATACTATAAAACAGACATAATGGCCATCTCCTTGTCTTCTGATTGCAAGACGTTTCCGCACACATTTGGTCAAAGGTGTCCACTCCCCCTTTGGTCGCGTTATAAAACATATGGAATTGCGTTTTCTTTCCCTCGACGATGGTTGGCCTATGGTGAACTGTAGATACCAGCTGAATCCTCTGCGTGCCCTGATCGAAACTGAAAAAAGAGAAAAAAACACATTACTAATATTTGCTAAATTAAGCTATAGATGTCAATCCTACATCCAATATACCATTAGCATCATGTTCTCAAATCATCTATCAACGTTCACAATAAGTATCAAAACACTATTCACAGAAATAATATATTATAATCAATATTGTAAAACTTGTGGAAATCAATCACAGTCACTTACCAGGTAAACGTGTAGCGTATCAACTACCAGGAAAAACAAAAATGGCGATTTCCAAAAACGGCGAGAAAGAGGACACTGGCGGTTGTTCTTTCGGCTGTGTCTCTGGTCTAACTAACCGGTGTTGGGTAAATTTCTGCTCAGAAGCCAAATCCAAGCGGCGCAGAAGGGAAAAAGGTTTAAGAACCACAGTAAGTTAAATACGTTTGAATAATACTTAAGAGTAATAACTCAGTTTGGTTTTGAGTATGCTTAAGAGACCTTTGAATATTCAGTGTTTTATATATTGCTATCTAGGAGTTATTCAACGGTGTCAGAATTCATGTATTAATGTTTTAAAGTGTAACAGTTCTAAGGTAAAATCAAACAAGGGAGTTTGGAATTCGAGAAGTTAATTGACTTGCCAGTCGTAGTATATATAATATTATATGTTTGGTTCCTAGTCACAAGACATAGTATAATGTATAATGAGCCTGGACCAGGGAGCCATATCATATAATAATGTATATATATATATATATAATAGATATATATATTTATATATATACATATATATATATATATATATATATATATATATATATATATATATATATATATATATATATATATATATATATACATATATATATATATATATATATATATATATATATATATATATATATATATATATATATATATATATATACACATATATATGTATGTATGTATATATATATATATATATATATATATATATACATATATATATATTCATATATATATATATTTATATATATATATACATAAATAAATATAAATACTCACACACGTGCGCACACACACACTCACACATATATAAATATGTATATATATATATATATATATATATATATATATATATATATATATATATATATATATATATATATGTATGTATACATATAGTATTATGGCTGGCGAATTACATAAACTTCCAGAGCTCCTAAACTCACCTGTTTATATAACATAAGACTGTTATACTTGAAAAATAATACCTGAGCTCTGAGGATATTACGTAACTACCAGACCGCTATATATAAAAACACTGAATATCCAAAGATCTCTTATGCAATACTCAAAATAAAACTGGTTGATTTCTTAATATGAACTATTAAAAAATAACCTCTTATTTCATTTCAAGGTTAGGTATTATGACCAAAGCACTGATAGGAAAGATTGGTGATCAAAATAATATACACTTTAAAAAAATAAATATATTCCATAAAAAGTTGATGATGATACAGAAGAATTAACACTAGAATTAAATCAATCAAAATATTAAATTTGAACAAAACCTTCGACTAAAACAAGAAAATGTTACTCTATGAAAACTATAATCACTTGTTTCACTGGAAATTAATTTCATGAAAATCTTCATTTTTGATAATTGATAAAAAGAGTTAACACTTTAACACTCTAATATACATACAATACTGAAAGTTTACATATATGTAACTATTACACTTACGTCTTTTGGTTCACAAGAGGTTACCGAACAGTCAAGCAAAATAAATACACATCATTGTTTAACCTATATCTCACAGGGCCAGTTACAAAAATTCATGTTAAACTATACTGACATTAACACACTACACTTGATTTAACATTCAATAGTTTCCTTAATGTTCGAACACACTATACACGAAGTTAGATAGAAATCACTAATCACGTTTGACAGTAAAACACTATTCACACTTGAGAGGAGAGAGGGCTGGCTCACATTGGCTCTTCTGCTGCTTATGCATTCCTGGAGGCTAATACAAATGGACTTAAATATTCTAGATCCTTCCAAATCATGGTGTGGAAGCTTCAGGGCAGGCGTACGGCGCCAAAGTTGAAAACTAATCAAGTAGCAGACGAGTTCCAAAGTACATGGCGAGGCAACTCTCTCTCAACTATCTTCGCCCAATTTCTTGAAACATTAAAAACAGAGTAAATCTATTTTGAGAATTTTCATGCACTTTCTAACCACGTGGAAATATAACAATCACGTAATTCCTCATGTTCGTTCCTCGTGTGGGTCATACAGCATAAGTAAATGAGATTACATAAGACTTTGCAACAAAACTACATGAAATGAATAGGTAATTCTTGAAAATAACGTAAATTTACATATACTGAATTGAATGAAAATACAATTAAATGAATGACGAAAGTCTTATGTAATTTTCATACATTACTTAAACCTACATGAGCGGAGTTCATCTTACGAGCTGGCTATACATCGATTAAATACACAAATGAAATACATGAATAAAATATTTACTCTTATACTAGACCAGCTTTGTAAGAATAGATATACTTATATATAGGTATCTATACACACGTATACATATATGTATGTAGATATATATATATATATATATATATATATATATATATATATATATATATATATATATATATATATATATATATATATATATATATATATATATATATATATATATATATATATATATATATATATATATATATATATATATATATATATATATATATATATATATATATATATATATATATATATATATATATATATATATATATATATATATATATATATATATATATATATATATATATATATATATATATATATGTATATATATATATATATATATATATATATATATATATATATATATATATATATATATATATATATATATATATATATATATATATATATATATATATATATATATATATATATATATATATATATATATATATATATATATATATATATATATATATATATATATATATATATATATATATATATATATATATATATATATATATATATATATATATATATATATATATATATATATATATATATATATATATATATATATATATATATATATATATATATGTTGTTATGAACCGCCTTAATGGTTCAACAGGTTCTTAAAAAAAAAACTAAAAGAATTGGGACTGGAATGAACCAATGGACTGCAACAACCAAAGGGGTGGGTAAAACAGAAAATACTAAAGTACCTTAACCTAGTTTATTTCACAAAATTTATACAATAATGACAAGTATATACAATAATTACAAATGAGTACAGGTATTGGGAAGCACAGAGACATAAATGATCGTTACAACAAATTCAGATTAAAATTCAAAGTTTCAAATACAGTCAACTCAAAGTTAAAGTAAATGACAAACAATTAACAGAATTCAATAACAAAAACACCGTAAACAGCAGCAATGAAAAATTAATAAAAGAATCTCCTCATAATTACACTGGTTCCTCCAACATACAAACATTCATAAACAATCCCTGATCCTCGAGGACGTCCATCGAACACTGCGGGAACTACCACGACAGTGTCGATACGACAGCCACTTTGCTGCCACCGAAGATCAATGCTTCCAAACCATCTCGACCTCGAGGACCAGGTTGAGGACAAGTCACCACCAACTAGGGGACACTCCAAAGCTGGGCCCGCTGCTCCTTCTCGACTGCATTACGAGAAACGGTCCCTCTGGCTTCCCAAACCTGACTAAAGCATGTCACTCACAACGTGACCAAAGTAAACAAAGACCCCCACCTAAATAAAGAAAAGGGCAGTTACAAAAAAATTGAAACTAGGTTGTTTGACAGTCAAACAACCTAACACCTCCACACTCAAAAAAAAAAAATTCAAAAATTTTCTTTTTTTCAGATCACACTCTCACCCACCTACAAAGATGTCACAGAACCACCAGCCCAAACAGAACCAATCCTGTCACGGTCGCCATTGTTATGAACCGCCTTAATGGTTCAACAGGTTCTTAAAAAAAAAACTAAAAGAATTGGGACTGGAATGAACCAATGGACTGCAACAACCAAAGGGGTGGGTAAAACAGAAAATACTAAAGTACCTTAACCTAGTTTATTTCACAAAATTTATACAATAATGACAAGTATATACAATAATTACAAATGAGTACAGGTATTGGGAAGCACAGAGACATAAATGATCGTTACAACAAATTCAGATTAAAATTCAAAGTTTCAAATACAGTCAACTCAAAGTTAAAGTAAATGACAAACAATTAACAGAATTCAATAACAAAAACACCGTAAACAGCAGCAATGAAAAATTAATAAAAGAATCTCCTCATAATTACACTGGTTCCTCCAACATACAAACATTCATAAACAATCCCTGATCCTCGAGGACGTCCATCGAACACTGCGGGAACTACCACGACAGTGTCGATACGACAGCCACTTTGCTGCCACCGAAGATCAATGCTTCCAAACCATCTCGACCTCGAGGACCAGGTTGAGGACAAGTCACCACCAACTAGGGGACACTCCAAAGCTGGGCCCGCTGCTCCTTCTCGACTGCATTACGAGAAACGGTCCCTCTGGCTTCCCAAACCTGACTAAAGCATGTCACTCACAACGTGACCAAAGTAAACAAAGACCCCCACCTAAATAAAGAAAAGGGCAGTTACAAAAAAATTGAAACTAGGTTGTTTGACAGTCAAACAACCTAACATATGTATATATATATATGTATATATGTATATCTATATATATATATATATATATATATATATATATATATATATATATATATATATATATATATATATATATATATATATATATATATATATATATAATATATATATATATATATATATCTATATATATATATATATATATATATATACATATATATATATATGTATATATATATATATATATATATATATATATATATATATATATATATATATATATAAATATATATATATATATATATATATATATATATATATATATATATATATATATATATATATATATATATATATATATATATATATATATATATATATATATATATATATATATATATATATATATATATATATATATATATATATATATGTATATTTATATATGTATATATATACATATATATATATGTATATATATATATATATATATATATATATATATATATATATATATATATATATATATACACACACACACATATATATATATATATATATATATATATATATATATATATATATATATATATATATATATATATATATATATATATATATATATATATATATATATATATATATATATATATATATATATATATATATATATATATATATATATATATATATATATATATTCTTACGAAGCTAGTCTAACATGAGAGTAGATTATTTTGTTTCCATAATTCAATTGTGTATTTAAGAGATGTATAGCCAGCTTATAAGGAGAATTCCCCTCATGTAGGATTAAGTATATGGATGAAAATTACATAAGACTATCGTCATTCATTTAGTTGTAATTTAATTCAGTTCTGTATGTAAGTATACGTCATTTTAAAGAATCATATTGTTATTTCACGTAGTTTTGTTACAAAGTCTTCTATAATTTTGTTAAAAGATATGCTGTATGACACACGCTAAGGATTGCATCATGTTTCCCCGTGGTTGGAAAATGCATGAAGATTCTAGACTAAAGTTTACACTTTTTTTTATGTTACGAGAGGAGGTGGGCAGAGTTAGCTGAGAGCTTTGCCTCGAAAAGCAACGATAATACCCTATTTCAAAAGCTGCTAAGTTGGCCGCCTGACATTGTGATAACCCACCAAGACCTTGTGCACACGCATCAAATGCATTACTGAAATGAGCTTGAAGTTTATAGAGTGAGTCATGTTAATATATAAAGAGGCTAGCAATGCATAGGAGCCAGAGAGATCCAGGCTGACCCTCTGAAAGAGCCAACGTCCACCAGTACTCTCTCCAGCATCTATCCAGCCACTATGTATGCCCTCTCCAACGTGCATAGCGTTTCCTCTCCAAAACGCATAGTATTTCCTCTCAAATATGAATAGTATTTGTTCAAAAGTTGGAATTTCTGTGGTTTAAGTTACAAGAAATGCTATGTATACGTGAGTACTGTGCTATTTCAAAATGTATCAATTGGTTTTTGTGCCTGGCCCTGTGTGATTAGGTTAAAAAGTGAAGTGCATTTATTTTGGCTTAACTGTTCGGTAACCTTGTTCGAGCCCTAAGGACGTAAGATTCACAGTTACGTATATGCAAGTGTAAATTTAATTTATTTCCTATAGTGTTGAAGTTTCAATTTTTTTCATTAAGTGTCAAAATTAAATATTTTCATAAATTAACTTCTAGTGAAATAAGTGATTGTATAGTTTTGTGAAGTCATTTTTGTCTTAGTCTAAGGTTAATTAAGATTTAAATTTCTAGTGATTTATTTTTGGTGTTAAGTTTTAAATTGTTGATTTTTTTATAGAATATATTTATTTTGGTCAAGTGTACATTATTTAGATCACCAATACTTATTTTAGTGCTGACTAAGAACCGAAGTAAGAGGTTGATAAAAGAAAAGTTCCAGATAAAAGTAAAGCAATCGTCCAATTTTGTTTTGAGTGTAACATAAAGAGACCTTTTGATATTCAGTGTTCATATATATTATCGTCTGGGAGCTGCATACTATTTTCAGAGGTCAGAGATATTCTCTTGTGTATCAGATTATGAATTATGAAGGATGGTGCATTTGGGAGCAAGTGAATTTACGTATTCGCTAGTCGTAATAATATATATATCAACACACACACATCACCTCCTACGCCTTTTGACGTAAAGGGCCTTGGTTAGATTTTACCAGTCGTCTCTATCTTGAGCTTCCAATTCAATACTTCTTCACTCATCATATCCAACTTCACGCTTCATAGCTCTCAACCATGTAGGCCTGGGTCTTCCAGCTATTCTAGTGCCTTTTGGGGCCCAGTTAAACATTTGGTAAACTAAACTCTCTTCGGGAGTGCGAAGAGCATGCCCAAACCATCTATATGTACCCTTCACCGTAATATCATCCACATATGGGACTCAAGTAATCTCTCATAAAGTTTCATTTCTAATTCTGTCCTACCACTTAACTCCCAGTATTCTTCTGAGGCCTTTGCTCTCAAGTCTGTTAATCTGCTGAAAATTGTTTCAATGTCATATCACGACTCATGTCCATGCAGTAACGCAGATCTCACTAACTGAAAAATAGTCTGATTTTTATATATAAATTCAGGTGAATTGATTTCCAAATTTTACCTAACCTAGCCATTGTCCAGTTTACTTTTTTTTTTAAATCTTTCACTAAACTCCAATTCTAATGGCCCTGTATTAGAGATCATAGTTCCTAAATACCTGAATGATTCTACCTCATTATTCCTTTCTCCTTCAAATGATATTTCATCTTCCATTGCATATTCCATTCTCATCCTCTCTGTCTTTCATCTATTATCTTGAGCCTCACCACGTATTATAATTCATGCATTCTGGTAAGGAAGCAATGAAAATCTTGCGGTGTTCTGCTGATAAGGACAGCATCATTCGCATACTCTAGGTCAGCTAATTTCCTTTTATCAATCCATTTAAATGCTTCTCCACCATCTCCAACTGTTCTATACATTACAAAATCCATGAGGAGGATAAAAAAAAAAGGGTGACAGCACATTCTCTTTCAGTACTCTGCTGTTCCTTGGAAATTATTTGATAGGACTCCACTTACTCTCCACTTCTATGCTCAAGAACAGAGTTAATCAATTTCACATATTTAAAAGGAATTCCAAAATAACGCAGGAATCTACACAATATATACATATGTATATATATATATATATATATATATATATATATATATATATATATATATATATATATATATATATATATATATATATATATATATATATATATATATATATATATATATATATATATATATATATATATATATATATATATATATATATATATATATATATATATATATATATATATATATATATATATATATATATATATATGTATATCTACACACACATATATATACATATATATATATATATATATATATATATATATATATATATATATATATATATATATATATATATATATATATATATATATATATATATATATATATATATATATATATATATATATATATATATATATATATATATATACATATATATACACACACACGCATATATATATATATATATATATATATATATATATATATATATATATATATATATATATATATATGTATATTTATATATGTATATATACATATATATATATATATATATATATATATATATATATATATATATATATATATATATACCTATATATATATATATTCTTACGAAGCTAGTCTAACATGAGAGTAGATTATTTTGTTACCATAATTCAATTGTGTATTTAAGAGATGTATAGCCAGCTTATAAGGAGAATTCCCCTCATGTAGGATTAAGTATATGGATGAAAATTACATAAGACTATCGTCATTCATTTAGTTGTAATTTAATTCAGTTCTGTATGTAAGTATACGTCATTTTAAAGAATCTGTATAGATATCTAATATTATGCCATATCTTATTTACATTACGTACAGTTATGAACATTACATTTGCTTTATTATTATTTCGTAGAAGAATGATATTTATTTCCATTTATCTTTGCCCATTACATATACTGTACGACCACTTTTTCATTATGCATCGTGGCAACAATGTAATTAGATGTGTCAACACTGCTTTTCTTTCCGCCATGTGCATACAATAGTCAGTCATTGTTCAGTGGTCACTGTATCGACAAGCATGGGCCTGTTCCCCGCTGCTTGTCACATTTATGTCCGTTTGTCTCTATTATACGGGATTTTAAAGAACCTACTGGTTTAAATTGTCACCCTCCATTACATTTATTACATGGATGTATGTGGCAGTATCACACACATGGCGCAGTGAGTAACCGGACGTTATGGATTCTAAGACGACGACCGCCATTGCTGTTTACTTCTCGTCTCGCACATTGGATCCCTTACAGTGACTCAAGATTTTAACTACAGTGTCTCTTAAGAACGATACAGTGTTTGTGCAGTGCAGGGTTAGAGTGTCATTGTGTTACAATGCTGTGTTGCATTATGTTAGTGTCCTTGCCAACATTTTCTTAGGACATTTGAATTCTGGTGCCATTTTCTCAGCAGCCCCACCACACATCCTCCCTCTTTCATGCATCGATGGTGACTGAGGCCCGAGGCTCTCGCCCAGAGGCATGCTCACTCACCCCACCCACCTCCCCTCGGATCGCAACACACACTCGCTCGCTCACCCAACTGCCGCTTATTTCACAAGCTCACTGACAAACATTGTAATTTTTAACTCTCCAAAGTGATTTCTTTCGCTCACATACAGCGATTTGGACATTTTTCTGGATCTCTACAGATTTCAAGCTTCCGTACAACACCAAACTCAATATGGCTGAGCAAGAGGAACAGCTAATTGATATATTGGATCAGATAGAGGATCAGACGGAGGATCAGGCAGAGGATCAAACGGAGGGTCTGACGACGGACGAAGTACCTTTGCACCTCCCCACTGCTGATGAAGATACCAGCACTCTCCCTCCTCCCCTGACTCCCAATAGGTCAGGAGACCACAATAATGATATACTTCATCTCATCCATTTTCTACAGACTTCAAGCCTGCAAGAACAAGACCGGCGACGACAAGAGGAGCAGACCTTCAGACTACAGATGGAACAATCACGACAGGAAGACAACCAGCGGTTCATGTCCCTTTTCTCCTTGCTATCAGGACAGATTGCGGCATCGCAACCCCAGCAACCTAACCCCATAATTGCACCTCCTGTTACACCTGTTCCCCCAACCCCTGACTTCTCAGTGCATACACCTACAACTTCTAGCAAGCCTACGGTCCATCCCCCACCTCTCTTGCAACAAGATGCAACATATCAAGCGTTTCGCCAATGGAGACTGCGTTTTGAGGATTATGCAGCATTAGTTGGACTTGATAGATTACATCAAACTTCCCAGCTGATTCACCTGAGAACCTGCATCTCCCTGGACGTCCAGCGCCTGCTTACGCATACACTGGGCATCCCTCCCAACACATCACTTTCCCTTACAGAGGTGTTGGATACACTGCAGAAGCACTTTCGTAGCCTTAGAAATGAAGCCTTACGACGCAGGGAATTGTTGTCCTGTAAACAAGCTGTCGGAGAATCATTTGCAGACTACTACGCACGCCTCAAGGATCTCGCTGATGAAGTGGACTTATGCACTGGCAACCCCACCTCTTGCACTGAACGGCAATTGCAGATGGTAATTTTGATGGGTGTGAGAGACGAAGAGTTAATACAACGCCTTATCCCCCTCCAACCCTCATCTACCCTCGCAGAGTTTGTGACATGCTGCCGCTCCTACGAATCTACACGTGCAACTGCATCAGCCATTGCATCTTCCCCTAGCCAAGTCAACGCAGTATCTACGTACAAGAAGAACCAGCGTCTACAGAAGAGGACTTCTCCTCTATCTCCTGATCAACGTTCTCACCGGTCTCAGAACAGTGACCCTTGTCAATATTGCTCTCGCAAACACGATTCCGGACAATGCCCAGCCACTGGTGCATTGTGCAATAACTGTGGACGAACAGGTCATTGGCCCCGCACTCAGAAATGCCTTGCTAAGGAAGCTCAGTGCAATAACTGCAAGAAACAGGGACATTTTGAGAAGATGTGTATGTCCACCAAGAAAAGTCAGACTGGATATACAGCTTCACCTCCTACTACAAAGTCAAACACCAGCTGCCGTTTCGTGGGTGATAACTCGGGTAGTGAGTCCCCCACACCAGTCACTGTCTCTCTGTCATTTGGCGATATATCATCACATATCCAGCTCATCCCCGATACAGGAGCAGACATCACAGTGATTGGCACCATACATTTTGATGCACTCGGCATACCTCGGGCAAGCCTTGAACCTCCACCCATGACAGAAATTGTGACAGCAGATGGATCTCCCATGACACCGGCTGTAGGATACTTCCAGGCAAAACTTCGTCTTGGCAACAAGTCTTGCTCAGCAACCATACATGTTCATGAGGATATCCAGACTCCCCTCCTCTCTCGTGAACATTGCCGAGCCCTTGCCATAGTGTCACCGGACTTCCCGAAGCCTATCCTCAAGGTAACACATGTCAACAGATGCGCTCAGTTTCCTGCCTCCGCTATGACGTCACCTGCAGCTATTAAGGACTATTTTCTTCGGCACTTCAGCGACGTCCTCATATCCAAGAAGGATCTACAAACCCAGCCACTAAAGAAAATGATAGGCTCTCCAATGAGGATTCACCTGAAACCTGGCGCTACACCCTTCGCTGTCCATACGCCCAGGCCCATTCCGTTTGCTCTCAGAGATCAAGTGAAAGAAGAACTTGACTCCTTGGTGCAACAAGGAATCATCAGACCAGCAGGCGACAAACCCTCTGAATGGTGCCATCCCATGGTCTTGGTACCCAAGGACAAAGGTGTGCGCATCACTGTGGATCACACCCATCTAAATTCTCAAGTAGCCCGCCCTACACACCCATCACCAACGCCCCATGATGCTGTCCGCAATATCGCTTCTACTGCGAAGTACTTCACCACAGCGGATGCCCTGCATGGCTATTGGCAAATGGAGTTGGCAGAAGAGGACCGCCACCTGACTACATTTATAACTCCGTACGGAAGATTCCAGCACTGTCGTGGGCCAATGGGATTTTCAGCAACAGGTGATGCATACTGCCTCCGTGGAGATATGGCACTACAAGGTGTTCCCAACTGTGTGAAAGTTGTAGATGATATCTTCCTTTCCGACGAGGATCTCCCTTCCCACCTACAACATGTGCACCAGATGCTGATCAGATGCCGTCAATATGGCATAACCCTGAACAAGGACAAGTTCACTGTAGCCGCCCCTAAAGTTAACTTTTGCGGTTATGTCTTATCATCCGATGGTATTGCAGCAGACCCTGACAAGGTATCAGCTATACGGGACTTTCCTACGCCATCTAATGTCACATATGTCAGGTCGTTTATGGGTCTTGTCAATCAACTTGCCCACTTCACTCCAGACATCGCAGCAGTAGCACAGCCCCTACGCCCACTTATGAGCCCCAAACGCTCATTCGTCTGGACGCCCGACCATGAGTGAGCATTTAAGAGAGTCAAGACAGCTCTGACTTCACCGCCTGTCCTAGCACCCTTCAATCCTGCCTCACCTGTAGTTCTACAAACAGATGCCTTATGCCTATATGGTCTCGGCTATGGCCTACTTCAAGATAACGGCCGAGGTCAGATGCATCTCGTCCAGTGTGGCTCTCGTTTCCTTACGGATACTGAGACTCGTTACGCCACCATAGAGCTGGAGCTACTTGCAGTCACTTGGGCTATAGCTAAGTGCCGCCTATGCTTGTCTGGACTTCAGCATTTCACCTTAATGACTGATCATCGTCCCTTGATACCAATTCTCAATCACTACACTTTGGATGCTATTGAGAATCCACGCCTTCAACGCCTCAAGATGAAAGGGTCCCCCTACATCTTTACTGCAGTATGGTGCGCAGGGAAACAACTTTGCATACTAGATGCCCTGCTTCGCTCCCCAACCAGTCGCCCCACACCTGAAGATGAAGAAGAATGCACTACTTCGACTGCACATGTCAGGCGTATCGTTGCCAGCACTGCCACTTCTAGTGACGACCAGGCAACAGGACCCATCATCGAAGAGGATAAGTCTCTACAAGAAATCCGCTCGGCCACATCTCAGGATTAAGATTACAGTCGTCTTGTTCGCTACGTATCCAACGCTACTGCCCTCCCGTATTGGAAGCTGTGGGACAACCTTTACACCGATGGAGAGTTGGTATAGTATGGACCCTGGATCGTCATCCCTGCAGCCCTCCGTGGACGCACCTTGGATCGACTCCACGACAGCCACCGAGGGACTGAAGCTACTCAATGTCGTGCAATGCAGACAGTATTCTGGCCAGGCATCAATGCAGATATTAAGAGTAAAGTAGAAAGCTGTGAGGCCTGCCAACAGCTTCTCCCTAGTCAGCAACAGGAACCTTACATGTGTGACGACCACCCATCCCGGCCCTTTGAAAGCGTGTCGGCTGACTTCTTCCACGTAGCAGGAAAATCCTTCCTTGTTATTGCAGATAGACTTTCAGGCTGGCCTGTGGTTGTTCCCTGTGGACGTGACACAACTACAGCCAGAGTTACAAGAATGTTCTGTGTTTTCTTCCGCGAGGTTGGTGTTCCACTCCGCTTACGAACTGATGGAGGACCCCCATTTTCCAGCCACGACTTCAAGCAATTTGCTGACCGCTGGGGAGTTCATCACATCATCACATCTCCACATTACCCTCAGTCTAATGGACACGCAGAAGCTGCCGTGAAAGCTGTGAAACACCTTATCCTCAAGACCGCCCCATCCGGGAACATAGATTGTGAAGCCTTTGATAGAGGACTGATGGAGCTTCGGAATACACCGAACCCTGCTGGACGCTCCCCTACGCAGATTCTCTATGGCCATCCTCTCTGCACTTGTGTTCCAGCCCACCCCAGATCATTCAAAGAGGAGTGGCAAACCAAGACCGAAGATTACGACCGCCGCACTGCTGCCCAAACCGACCAGGCTGTGAGCCTTTACAACTCTCATGCCCGCCATCTACCCAAGCTCACCATCGGCCAACGAGTGAGGATACAGGATGCAACGACGCTTCGATGGGACAAGATTGGTATTGTGATGGGCCGAGGAATGGCCAGAAGGTATGAAGTACGCCTTCCAAGTGGTCGTGTATGGTTTCGAAACCGACGACATTTACGCCCAGTGGCTAATATAAGTGATGACACCTCTCCCCAAGACCCTGTGTCCCCTTGTTCTGGCCAGGAAAGAGAGCCATCATCCGAACCCTCCAATATCCCTCGTCATTCACCTCGACTAGCTCAGAGAAATTACTGTTCCGCTCGAGACACTGCTACGAGCGTAAAGGGGGAGGGAGGTGTATAGATATCTAATATTATGCCATATATTATTTACATTACGTACAGTTATGAACATTACATTTGCTTTATTATTATTTCGTAGAAGAATGATATTTATTTCCATTTATCTTTGCCCATTACATATACTGTACGACCACTTTTTCATTATGCATCGTGGCAACAATGTAATTAGATGTGTCAACACTGCTTTTCTTTCCGCCATGTGCATACAATAGTCAGTCATTGTTCAGTGGTCACTGTATCGACAAGCATGGGCCTGTTCCCCGCTGCTTGTCACATTTATGTCCGTTTGTCTCTATTATACGGGATTTTAAAGAACCTACTGGTTTAAATTGTCACCCTCCATTACATTTATTACATGGATGTATGTGGCAGTATCACACACAGAATCATATTGTTATTTCACGTAGTTTTGTTACAAAGTCTTCTATAATTTTGTTAAAAGATATGCTGTATGACACACGCTAAGGATTGCATCATGTTTCCCCGTGGTTGGAAAATGCATGAAGATTCTAGACTAAAGTTTACACTTTTTTTTATGTTACGAGAGGAGGTGGGCAGAGTTAGCTGAGAGCTTTGCCTCGAAAAGCAACGATAATACCCTATTTCAAAAGCTGCTAAGTTGGCCGCCTGACATTGTGATAACCCACCAAGACCTTGTGCACACGCATCAAATGCATTACTGAAATGAGCTTGAAGTTTATAGAGTGAGTCATGTTAATATATAAAGAGGCTAGCAATGCATAGGAGCCAGAGAGATCCAGGCTGACCCTCTGAAAGAGCCAACGTCCACCAGTACTCTCTCAAGCATCTATCCAGCCACTATGTATGCCCTCTCCAACGTGCATAGTGTTTCCTCTCCAAAACGCATAGTATTTCCTCTCAAATAT
>NC_090765.1:2604387-2606887 GCF_036898095.1 Palaemon carinicauda | reverse complement strand
CAAAAAAAAAAAAAAACGTGTTTTACCTTTTCATTACCTTGATTTTGATCCTTTGACCCATTTATTCCAAAAATCTAACCAAATAGTCCTCGAATCAGGGCCAATCATTCCATCCAATTTCATGAGATCCAGTCAAATAGGTGTAGAGTTTTTTGTTGTTGTTTTTTTAGACTTTTCATGACCTTGACCTTGAATTTTGAGCCATTAAACCAAAAATAATATCAAATTGTCCTTGGATCATGGCTAATCCTCTCACATAATTTCATGAGATTCGGTAAAATAGTTTTTGAGTTACGTGAATCAGAAACACACACACAGACATCGACACATACGCCTATTAAAACATAACCTTTGCCATAACAAAGTTGGCGAAGGTAAAAAACATAGTTCTTTCATAAATACTATAAGGACTTAATTCTTAAGAGAGTTAAAATATCAAATAAAAGAAATAACTAAAAAAGTATTCGTCAGAGGAAGAAGTACTTGCTGTAGAATGGAGGTTGTGACTTTTTAAACAAAGAAAGGTAGAAGGTATGGGGAGACCGGACGTCCACAAGAGAGAGAGAGAGAGAGAGAGAGAGAGAGAGAGAGAGAGAGAGAGAGAGAGAGAGATATGTAAGTGCTCATTACTCTGTCCAAATATATACCATCAATATGAAAAAGCATCAGAGAGAGAGAGAGAGAGAGAGAGAGAGAGAGAGAGAGAGAGAGAGGGGGGGGGGGTTCGTATGGGTAGAGTACGGATCACCTTGTTGATGCTTTTTCATATTGATGGTATATATTTGGACAGAGTAATGAGCACTTACATCTCTCTCTCTCTCTCTCTCTCTCTCTCTCTCTCTCTCTCTCTCTCTCTCTCTCACCAGATACCAGTCGACTAACTACCTAATTCAATACTATTTCAAAAGGGGACAGTTCGAAATACTTTGTACAAAGACTTTCTCATAACAATTCTTAAAGTGCTCAACATAAAACTGCCATTACAGCCTCTCATAAATAGGCCCAATCTGAGCTCATAATACAGGTTTTTATCTAGGTTTCCAAGTGATTCAATGCCCTTGATCTGGTCATAACTCGGGAAACTAAATTATAGGTTACGATACATCCCAGTAACTTGCAGGTTTTCCCATACCACAATGCATAAACCTCTATTTTCCAGAGGATCTCTATCTTCAAAATTAGTTTTCCAATTAAAATGTAGTCCATAGTCATTAGAAACACAGACAAATATAAGAAACCCCCATTATCAACATCAAAATGCTGCCTGACTGCTTTTAAAGATTTATATACATTCAGGTGAATAGATGAATTCTGGGGATGAGTGCACCCTTACTCGACAACGTAACACGAGGCCTAATTAAGAAAGAGAGGTTTAATATTATTTTTCTATGTGAACTCACTATTACTGATATAATGAAAAAATATTATACACATGTGATCATCTGCAAATAGTATAACCAAATATATCCTAACTAAAAGATAAGTGAGCAACAAAAAAGGCAGATGATAGAAATGCTGCCTACAAGTAATGGAACTGATGGTGTGGATAGGAGAAAAAAGTTGAAAGATAATGCGAAGCCTGTATAGGGAAAATGGAATAGGGGAGAGCGTGGAGAAAGAGCGGGGAGGGGAGCCGGAGTGAGGCAAGAAGATGGGGGAGATGAGGATGGGGATGAGGAGAAGAGAGCATCTGGGTAAGAAGAAGATAATCCCATTTGGGAGGGGAGGGACGTTCGCTTAAGACATTATTCTAGTGCAATTAATGACCACGTCATGTGACACTTCAATCAGTGCGGAGAGAGAGAGAGAGAGAGAGAGAGAGAGAGAGAGAGAGAGAGAGAGAGAGAGAGAGAGAGAGAAGAGACATGATTATGCTTTAGTATAATCCTTATCACTGCTTATAATATACGGAAAAATATCTATCTACTGATTTTAGTTATTAGATGAAAAATTGCAGTAAAATTTTATCTTAACCTTAAAAGCATGAGGTATATTTTTTTCATATGCCTTTTAGAAGTTAAATTTTAAAATATGTTAGTTATTCTTTCATTTATTTTGATAACGGTATTATTATACTTTTGCTATATCCTTGTTTCAAGCGAGATTAATATTGTCAAAAATCATGACGTCAGATTGTATATAGAAACGATGCCATTTACACCCTTCGTGAAAAACGAAGAGAGCGACAGCTTGAGAGAGCTAATTACTCTGCAGCTGCAAGTGAAATCTACTTAAACTAAACTTGTAAATAAAAAGCTTAGAAACTAAGGTAAATCCATTCCTTTGAAAATAATGGCCAAAGACCATCAGCTTCTGTTTTATTGACTGAAAAAACAGAGTTATGGTGAATTGATTTGTCATATTCTTCAAGAAAATTTACGCAATTTTTCGTAGTACACGAGCACGAATGCAAAATCTACTCATCTGTCGACAATGATAACACTGCTTTTTGAAAGCGTAATTGAAACCATATGACAGTAATATGATACTGAAGACTAGA
>NC_090765.1:2586887-2601887 GCF_036898095.1 Palaemon carinicauda | reverse complement strand
GAACAATTCAATCGGTTGTTACCTATCAGATGACTGACTGCTTTATTCACTGGTTTGCTAATCTCTCTCTCTCTCTCTCTCTCTCTCTCTCTCTCTCTCTCTCTCTCTCTCTCTCTCTCTCTCTCTCTCTCTATGGTATTGGTTATGTAAATAATTATTAGATTGACACCTATCTGAAGGGTTTTGGAGTAGCTGAGTGATAGACACTATGACTGATAGTAAAATGGCTGTTGTATACGTACCTGCGTTTTCTTGCCTTCTTTTGGCAAACCTTATTTCTACTCAGGGCATTAGCCATTTACTGGTATTACGAGGGAGAGTTTAAAGAAGTGATGGCCACCTCAGAAGATGTCTGTCCGTATGGTTGCAGAAATGAGTTTTTCACCCAACTCTTCAACTTTTTTAATAAAGAGAAAGCTGACAACTGCCTTCAGATTAGTTTGCATAGGTGACTTGTTACAGTTACTCTATGAATTACTAATAAATATTGACCCTTTCCACAGGACATTCATCAGAGTTAAAGCCTTGATTATACTGATACATTTATTTTCAAGTGATGGATGTTTAAGATTTTATTTTATAAAATACATATCTATATAAAGTCTTTCCTTCATACAGGCCTTACCACCGTGTTGCAGCAGCCTTGAGGATGAAATTGAGTACGGTGCATTCAATTGTGTATCGTAGTACTAAGCCACGTCCCGTCACACCACCAACGCCTCCAGCACAGCCTATCTTTGACAGTTTCTCTGTAGGAGCCATACGTCGACACATCCATACAAAGTTTGTTGCCAAGAAGGCTTTTACTCTCGCATCCCTGCCACAGAACCTGAAGGAAGAAAGCATCATCCCCGAGAGAACCTCAAAGATTAAGCTATGGCGCTTACTCCACAAAATGGGAATCGAGTATAAGACCACTCAGCGCAAGATGTATGTCAGGAAGGAGTCAATTGACATCATGTGCCAAAGGATACGTTCCCTGCGGGACCTTCAAAGACATAGGGAAGACGGCAGGGAGGTAGTGTACCTGGATGAATCGTGGTTCACAACCAGAATGAGCCATAACATGGAATGGGTGGATACCACGCAGCCTAATACCAGTGCCAATTACAGCCGTCAGGTGCCACCAGGTGAGGGGGAACGTTTCGTGGTAGTCGCAGGTGGTACAGCCGATGGCTTCATTGACGATTCCTTCCTCAGTTTCCCTGCTAAAAATACCAGCGGCGACTACCACGGGGAAATGAATGGCGATATATTCCTACGTTGGCTAACAACTCAGCTCCTGCCACTCCTGGAGGAGCCTTCGGTATTAGTGATGGACAATGCCCCATACCACAGTATAATGACAGAAGATAGTCGTTGTCCCACCACAGCTACCAGGAAATCTGACCTCATTGAATGGTTACAGCGCAGAAATATATCCTTCCCGCAACATGCTACAAGACCTGAACTCCTATACATATGCCGTCAAAATAGGCCAGAGCCTGAGTACAAGGTAGATAACACCATTCGAGAATGGGGCCATGAAATCGTCCGCCTGCCGCCCGCACATCCCGAGCTCAATGCAATCGAGCAGGTGTGGGGACACATGAAAGGTTACGTGAGCTCCTCACTCCAACGTTTCACCGCTTTTGAGGATAGTTATCGTTCAACAGATAACATGCATGACAGTATTGATCCTGTCGTTATTAATCTTGACAGTGACACTGAAGATGAAGTTGACTTGCTATTAGAAAGCGATGAAGACTAAAAAAAAAAATAAAAAAAAAAACACAAAAAAAAAAAAAAAATTAAATATGAAGGTTATGCCCTACCCACATTCGAGTCCTGTCATCGGTCGATACCAATATTCAATCAAATTCAATTAGGGGGTGGGGGGGATATATATGGCATTAGGTGAAATAAAGATTTTGTTTCTCATTTCCTATGGATACCTATCATCTATGCTCATACCCAATACCGAAATATGCAATGATATAATTGTGTACAATTACATATTGTTCAAACTCAAAGACAATATATATATATATATATATATATATATATATATATATATATATATATATATATATATATATATATATATATATATTGCTATTTAGCAAATACTTTAAATTTCAGAAGCATGGGGCAAAATGAAAAATTGGTTAAGCCTCTGTACAACTCCCCACATTAGTAGAAACTGACAGGCAGAGAGAGGGAGAGAGCAAATCAGTGTATAAATAGATATTGATAAGTTAACTGGAGGGTAACAACCACTGAACTGTTGCATTTATACAACAGTGTCAATTATTATTAGATTGATAGAAAAAAAACCGTAAAAAAATATGTTTAAATCAAAGCAACATTCAGAGAGAGAGAGATAGAGAGAAGGAAAGACGTAGGGCAGGTGAGGGAAGAAAGGAGAGGGGAGGAAGAAAATGGGGGTTGGAGGTGAAGGTGGTTGTAGGCAGGCGGAGCTCTTCCAACCTGGTGTTCGTTTTCTTGCTTAGCTAATGAGTTTTGCCTCTTGGTATAGGTACAAAAGTCTTTATTATTTACAATAAATGATTCATGATACTCCTATAAATTTCCTTACTGGGTGTAATACACTATAGTAAAATCTCGTACTGATACGAGTGTTCGTTACAGAATAATTGCAAAAAATCGCACTTGCACTGTCTGTGAAACCCATAGTAGTTTAGCAATACAAAGTAGGTACTCCCAGCTACATGATGAAATGGAAGCAAGTGCAGAAGAAATGAATAGTAATTAAAGAAAATCTGTATCGGAATCAGCACAAATGATAAGTAGAAACATTCGTAAACGAGATCAAGGAAAACTATCATAAAGACCAAAAACCAAATAAACATATGAATAGAAGTGAGGAAATTGATGAAAAGAAGACTTGGAATAGGGCTCCAATAGATATTTGATTTAAAGAATGAGAATGGAAATATTATCAACAAAAGAGATGGAGTGATAAAATTTGCAGAGGATTTCTATACAAGGCTATACAATAATGATATAAGAAATAAATTTGCCAATAACATAATGAAACAGCTGAGCTAGCATAAAAGTAACAGTAGAAGTAAAGAAAGCATTAAAAGGCCGGAAAAAAGGCAAAACAATAGAAGATGGACTATCACTTGCTTCAATGATAGACGGAGGAGTTACAAAGTTGTAAAATTAGCTGAACTTTACACAAAAGGTCTGCAAGAATACTCTATACCTACAGCTTGAAAAACCTTTATCGTTATACTAATTTACAAAAAGGGAGACATAAAAGACCTGAAAAAATACTACGCAATAAGTTTACTCTCAGTGATGTATAGAACATTTACAAAAATTCTATTAGGCCGAATACAAAGACAACTAAATTTTAATAAACCAAAAGAGCAAGCAGGCTTTAGAAGTGGGCATTCAACAACTGACCATACCCATGTAATTAATCAGCTGATCGAGAATTCAACAGAGTAAGGCAAACCACTATGTATGGCATTTATGGACTATGAGATAGCTTTTAATTCCGCCGAAACTTCATTAGTAATGAAAGCACTCCAAAGACAAGGATAGATGAAATTTATGAAAGAACACTTGAAGATATCTCTATGGGAACTACATCAATCCTAAAACTACATAAAGGTAGTGAGAAAATTCCAATAGAGAAAGGATTTGGACAGGAAGATCTAATCTCTCCAAAATAATTCACAGCATGCCTATAAGAAGTTGAAAAATAGATTGGGAAAACATAGGAATTTATATGAATGAGGTATACCTTAACAACCTAAGATTTGTAGATGCCATAGTTATTTTTAGTGAATCACTGGAGGAATTGTAAAAGATGATAGAAAATTTGAACACAAAAAAGCAGAAATGTAGGACTGAAAATGGATATGAGTAAAACTAAGATAATGTTCAATGAAAATGCGGAGGCAACAAATAAGGGTTATGGGCGAGCCTCTAGAAATTGTTAATGAATAAATGTACTTAGGACTGACAGAAAATGTTTACCGCAGGACATAAGACCGAAATTAAAAGAAGAATAAGCATAGGATTAAGAAATTTCGGCTAACAAAATAAGATTATGAAACGTAAAATGCCACTTTGTCTAAAAACAAAAGTATTTAATCATATGGTCCTATGAGTATTAACATATGTATCCAAAACTTGGAGCCCCACTAAATCCTTGGGATATAAGCTGAAACAGTTACAACTTAAGAGCTTTGGAAAAATTAATGATAAGATAAACACTAAAGAGACAAAAAAGAGAAACATAGATACACGAGCAAACTAAAGTAGAGGCTATTCTAACTACATGGAAGAAAAGGAAAAGGCAATGGTAGGATGTATAATAGGAATGGCGGATAATAGATGGACATTAAGACTAAGAAAATTGGTCCCTAGAGATTGCAAATGAAGCAGAGGGAAGGGATAAGACGATGGCTTGACGAACTAATAAAATATTCGGGTATACACTGGCATAGAAAAACTATAAAACATATGTGAGTGGAAGGACATGTCTTAGGCTTTTGTTCTACATTGGACTAGAAATGACTGGAAATATATATATATATATATATATATATATATATATATATATATATATATATATATATATATATATATATATATACATATACATATATATATATATATATATATATATATATATATATATATATATATATACATATACATATATATATATATATATATATATATATATATATGAATATATATATGTATAAGCCCTATATGTATATATATGTATATGTATATATATATATATATTATATGTATATGTATATATATATATATATATATATATATATATATATATATATATATATATATATATGTATATATATTTATATATATACAGTACATACTGTATATACATACATACATATATATATATATATATATATATATATATATATATATATACATACATATATATATATATATATATATATATATATATATATATATATATATATATACAGTATATATATATATATATATATATATATATATATATATATATATATATATATATATATATATATATATGTATATACACAAACACACACACATATATATGTATATATATATATATGTATATATATATATATATATATATATATATATATATATATATATATATATATATATATATATATATATATATATATATATATATATATATATATATATATATATATATATATAACAATAGTTACTTCATACAGCTACACAGGAGACTAATCAGCTGTGAAATTTCACCCGTCCCCATTACACACTGCACAATTCACCACTATCATGAACCCAAACTTGGACTTCCTATATCTTAAAGGGCCTTATATTTCAAAATGATTTTCATATTTCACAATGCTATGCAAATGTTCATCCCATCTTCTTTAACTTACTATCTTCCATTAACATTCAACATCAATAATTCACTTTTATAATGTAGAGATGATGCCACAATCACTTAAGGCATTCATATCTTGTATTCCATAGAAAAAAAAAATAATTAAAGAAATTCTTTTGAAACATTGTACTACCTTTCTTGCTTCACCTATTCCTTGATCCCCCTCCTTTGTAATTCTAGCCTTACATGCTATATCTACGCCCAGATACTTAAAGGAATCACCATCCATAATAACATTGCTTTATCTTCCTACTTCCCACATACTCTGATAATATTAATCTTATTTAATGTTTACTCTTAACTTTCTTTAATCGAAATTTCTGAGTATGTTTCTTACCAGCTTCTGCGCTTTCTCTTTACAGTCCCGCATCATCTTGTTAATGTAAAAAAATCCACTCTTCATTCACAACCTAACTAACAACTTCATATATAAAATCCATGTCCTGTCCCGGACCTCATGAATCACTCCGTTCATAATAGAGTTGAACAGCCATGGAGACGAAACACTCCCTTGTCGCAAGCATAATTTCACTCCAAACCAGATAGGTACTCTCTTATCTATAAACTCTAACACAAGCTTCACTTCCTTGATAAAATCTGTGAATAGCTCTCAAGAACTTGTCATCTATACCATCCATTTTTAACAAACTTAGCATTCCTTTTCTATTTATTTCATATGAGGCTTTTTTGTATACCATATAAAGCCTTTTCCATTAACTTTCAAATTTCACAACCCACTTCAAGACATGAACTTTACTCATGCATCATTGTATTGACTTACATTATTCTTTCCCCCTAGTTTGCCATTTGCCTTACTTTTTCCATCTTTTTATCCTATCATCAGCTTTCTCTTGTATAACAAAAATAATCATGGACCATACACGTACAATTTTTTTTATCAATTTCACCATTATACATTAGAACAATTCTTCTCTAACCTATTATTCTGATACATTTTCCTTACCCAATGATACACTAAAACCACAATACTAAGAAATTTAACCAATACCTGGTGTCTTTCCTTTTTCCAACCTCTCTTTTCTATTAAAAGGAGGAGATTTGCCAACATAAGGAGTCATGCTAAACTCTTTTAGAGCTAGCTAGAGTAGATTAAATTTAGGAATGAATTTTTTCCATTGACCCAGGAGAGTATTCACGTCAGATAACATTTCATCACTGCTTCTTGAACTTTTAGATATGTTTGTTAATCTTATTTATTCAATTCATACACACACACACACACACACACACACACACACACATATATATATATATATATATATATATATATATATATATATATATATATATATATATATATACACAAACACACACACACACACACACACACACACACACATATATATATATATATATATATATATATATATATATATATATATATATATATATATATATATATATATATATATATATAAATGTGTGTGAGTGTGTGTGTGTGTTTGTGTGTGTATAATCAAAGCAGTGCAATATGAGTTTTATAGTTTGCTATGTACCAACAAATGATTCTCTTGAATAAAGGAAAGATGAATACTATGAAGAACTGCAGAGTTTGATAGATGAGATCCTAGGGGGAGAGAGAGATATGAAAATTGTAATTGGCAATTTCAATGCTATAGTTTGAAGAAATAATCAAGGGATAGAGAATGTGATGGGTGTCGAGGGTCTTGGTGAAATTGCAAAAGAAAATAGAGCATATTTCACAAGTTTCTGTTCAGCAAACAATCTTGTCTTTGGAAGTACTCTTTTTTCTGCACAAGAACATCCACAAATATACATGAACTTCAGCATGTGGCCATTAAAAAAAATTAATAGATCACATAGACATTAATAAAGAGAGAAGTGGGACTCTGAGAAACGTAAGAAGCTATAAAGGTGCAGATATTGGTAGTGATCACTCATTGCCACACTGAAATTCAAACTGAAAGCACCCAGCAGAAAGGAAGAGAGAATACTTAGGTTTGATTCAACTAAGCTTTTGGAAGAATAGCACAGAGAAACATTTACAATTAAATATAGGAATCAATTTGCAGTCTTAAAAACTTTAAGAGACGAAGAGCAGATAATTAAATAAGAATTGTGTGATATCAAGAACATACTGTATGTCAGTCAGTTCGTAGTGAAGTCATGGGACATACAGTTACATGGAGAAAGCCATGGGTATCAAATGATACTTGGGATACTATGAAAAGGAGACAAAGACAGAAATTGATTATTGAAAGTTTTCGAGAAAGTAATGAAAATTACAAGGTAAAGCATGCTAAGTATTCCAGTATTGATTGTGAGGTCAAAAGAAATGCCAAGAATGACTGGAGAGGATATTTAGATAGTAAAACAAATGAGGCTGACACAGTTATGAATTCAGGGAGTGACTATGGTGTAAGAATCGCTCATAGAATTATTAATGAAATCTCGACTGGGGCAAAGAAGAAGCACATACCCATCAAAAAGAGAGATGAATCTGTTATAACAACAGAAGAGGAAGAAAGGCAACGTTGGATTGAACACTTTAGTGAGGTTATGAATAGGACATACAAAGGAAATAATTTGATTGATATACCTGAAGCTTATGAAGACGTTTATGTGTCCATAAATGAATTCATTGGAAGACCTGCCAAGTTGATACTGGCCGAAAATGAAGTGACTCGCAGAATACTTATAAGACTATTTTGTAGGATGTGGCATGGAGAGGCAAAACTTGATGAATGGTGTGAAGGATTAATTTTTGTTTTAATTTTTTTTATTTTTTGTTTGCTAAATCCTGAGAGAGAGAGAGAGAGAGAGAGAGAGAGAGAGAGAGAGAGAGAGAGAGAGAGAGAGAGAGAGAGAGAGAGAGAGGTAATTAGTATCGATTGTTTGTTGTGAGAAAGACTGTTGGTATAAATAAGGTTGTTTGTTTACTTTTAGCTAGGTTAAGAGAGTAGCAAATGTTTCGGAGCGAATGCTTATTTTGATTTGACTGCAGCTTGAGGCAGTTGCGTTTGTGAGTGCTGGATTGCAATTTTATATATTTTTTTTTCGACCAGCGTGGAAGTGTTTATATATTTCAAAAGCCGTGATTCCTCCTTTGGAGAGACTAAATTTAGAAAGTGGATTTATTGTTGATGACCTGGCCTGTAATTGATATTGTTTGGACTGCTCATTTGGACTGCAAAACTGTTGATGACCTAGGCCTGCGAATTAAGATTGCTGTTGATGATGATGTTTATGATGATGATGATGATGATGATGATGATTATAACGACCACCCCAATCACCGAGGCAGTTATGGCAAATTGGCACCCAGCGGACTATTGATCATAGAGCTGTGTTAGTGTACACTGTGCCGTAAAGACAGTTCGGCTTTCTGTGAACGAGTGTTGGTGTCGTAATATTATATTTACACATATATTTATTTTTGGTGTTGGTGGTGTGCGGTTAATGTTAAGTTTTGATAGTTTTTTTATTTGAATGGTGTTCAGTCTTTATTTGTATATTTAGTGTTAAGTTTATTATTAGTTTTAAGTGTGATTGTTTTGGTTGTGAATGGTTTTGTGTTAAGTATTTTAATTTTAAAGAATATAGTGTTAAAGTTATGTTTTGTTTATGTCCTTTTTGTCTAAGAGTCCAGTTTATGATAACGTAAGGGGAAAGTATGTGTTGAGGAGACAATTGTCAGTAAGTAAGATTCAAGGGTGTGGGGGTTGTTATTGCAACATCCCGCCACATTATTTTGCTGCTAGAGGCGGTTGTGTGTGAATGCTGGATATATCTTATTTAATTGATTTTACCAGCCTGGAAGTTATTATTTATTTTCTGAGTAAGTACAGTTTTGTTTATATTTGCTTGTCGTGATTGTGAATGATAGGAACAGTTTATTATTTATCTTTGATTATAGTGCGATAGTTTTGTTAGCTAGGAGTGTTCGTAAGTGTTTTTCGTTTTATTTTTTTCAGGCCGTAATTCCTCCTTTAGAGAGACTCAATTTTTTGAAAGTGGATTATTGTTGCTGACCAGGCCTGTATAGGATTGTATTTAGACTTTGCTATTCGATTGCTCAACTGTTGATGCCCTAGGCCTGTGTATCTTGATTGATGATGATGATGATGATGATGGTGATTAATATTATTATAACTACTACTCCAATCAGCGAGGCAGTTGTGGCAAATTGTCACCCAGTGGGTATTGTTGACCACAAAGATGTGGTAGTGGGCTGCAAAAGACAGTTGGGAGTGTGTGGACTACTGTTTGTGTCCATAAAATCTATATATATATATATATATATATATATATATATATATATATATATATATATATATATATATTTTTATATATTCATATATATATATATATATATATATATATATATATATATATATATATATATATATATATATATATACATACATATTTTGGTGTTTGTGGTGTGCGGTTGATGTTAAGTTTTGATAGTTTATTTTTTTGTTTATATGAATGGTGTTTATTGTATATTTAGTGTTAAGTTTTTTGGATGCAGTTGATTCTAGTTTTAAGTGTTAGTTTTTGAGAATATAGTTTTAAGGTTATGTTTTGTTTCAATTTTCCTTCTGTCCAAGAGTCCAGTTGATAAAGTAAGGGGAAGTTTGTGTTGTGGGACAATTGTCTGGTAGAGTGATTCAAGGGTGTGGGGGTTGTTTTGCAACATCCCGCCACAATGGGAGTTAGGAGTGTTGGTGAAAAGGGCAAAAAGGGAGACCTGAATGATTGCCATAATTACAGAGGTATAACACTTGTGTCAGTTGTAATGAAGATATATATAGTATGCTTATTCTAAAGAGAGTGGAGAGAAAGATTGATGAAATGCTGAGAGATGAACAAGCAAGATTTCGAAAAGGTACAAGTTGCACTCACCAAATTTTCATTTTGAGACATACTGTACAGCAATACGTAGAATATAGACATCCACTTCTGATGGCATTTGTGGACTATGAAAAGCCTTTGATAGTGTACACAGGGCAATTTTGAGGAGGGTTCTGCTTAATTATGGAATTTCTCCTAAATATGTGAATTTGATTAATTCTGTTCATGAGCATAGCAAGTGCAAACTTAATGTTAATGGGGTCTAATTAAATGAATGTATGTATGTATGTTTGAGAGGAAACACTATTCACGTTGAAGAGGAAATACGTAGCGGCTGGATAGATGCTGGAGAGAGGACTAGCAAAAGGACACATATTGTGGAATATCAGGCTGATCTCTGGTTCCTATGCATTGGTAAGCCCTTATATATCATCCTAATTCATTCTGAAATCTTCCAGTTCAGCCTTCTCATAGTGTGGGGGCATGGTCCGGCCGGCCTCTCATGACATCAGGTTGCCAACTTGGCCGATTTGAAGTATGGTTCTATCGTCGCCCGAGGAGGCAACCGTCTCAGCTAACTCCACCCACCTCCTCTCACAATATTAAAAAAAGGAATAGATTATAGTCTAGAAGCTTCATGCAACTTCCAACCCCGTGGAAACATGATGCACTCCCTATCGTTTGTCATACAACATACCTTTTAACAATATACATAAGACTTTGTAACAAAAATATGTGAAATAAAAGTGTAATTCTTTTGAATAACGTAAATTTACATTTACGGAACTGAAAATACAACTAAATAAATGACGACAGTCTTATGTAATTTACACGTATGTATTTAATCCTACATGAGTGAAACTCACCTTACAAGCTGGCTATATATCTCTTAAATTCACAAATGAAATACGTGAATAAAATAATCTACTCTAATGTCAGACCAGTTTCGTAAGATAGCTCCCCCCAAAATGATTTTTTATTCCAGGCCTGAATCCACTTATTCAGACCAGGATGAATAATCTGCAACCACATTCTCTTTACCAAATATATGCTTTACATCAATACAATATGGTTGCAAACATAAAGACCATCTAGTTAACCTTTGATTGTTATTTTTCCTTTTATTAACAAAAGTTAAAGAATTGTGATCTGAGTAAACTGTAATTTCTGAATTACGCTATGATTAGTACTAACAGTTCCTTTTCAACTATCGAGTAGGTTCGTTGATGCTTCTTCAGCCCCGCCGACATAAAAGAGACCGGGGTAAAAATTCATTTCTTGCATTCTTGTAATAGGACAGATCCAATCCCATTATCCAATGCATTCACTTGGATAAGGAATTTCTTGTTGAAATCCGGTGCTTGCAGTTCCTTAAGGCTAGTCAAATTTGTCAAGGAGCGACTACAGCCAAAAAATTCAGGCAAAACCGTCTGTAAAATCCCGCCATTCCTAAAAATCATTGTAATTATTTCCTCGTTTTTTGGGGGTGAAAGTTTACATATTCCTTCGACATTAGCCCTCTTCCGATTACAAATCCTAAGTTCTGAACTGATGCCTTTCCAAATTCACTCTTTTCCAGGTCAATCATCAGATGTACTCCTTGCAGATTTTGAAGTACCTTCTCCAGGATTCGGAGATGTTCTTCCTAGGTCTATGAATAGATCACAATATCATCGTCGAGATATACACCAACTCTTTCTATCGATCCTAGAAGGTTATCCATCACTTGTAGAAAGGTAGCGGGTGCATTCTTTAGACCAAATGACATGACTGTGTATTGATACAACCCAAACGGGGTTATTAAAGCTGATAATAATTGTGCGTTGTCATTCAAAGAAATCTGATAGTAGCCTTTTAACAAGTCAATCTTAGAGACGAACCTTGCTTGTCTAATGTTGTCGTGTAGTTGGTCTATGAGTGGCAATGGATAATTGTTAGCCACTCTGATCGGATTCAAATTTAGATAGTCCATGCACATCCTGAAAGATCCGTCAGTTTTTTCACGAACGAGCATGAAGAACTGTAAGGGCTAGAGCTTTGTTTGGTAATCCATTTTGTAACAAATAATCCACTTCTTTTCTCATGACTTGCTGGTGATATGGCGACAGTTGATAAGCACGTTGTTTGAATAGTCCTTCCTTGGTCTTAAGGTGTATCTCATGCCTCATCAAGTTGGTTCTTTTCGGGACGTTTGAGACAATTTCAGGGAAACTTTTAATCAATAGGCGTAATTCCTCTTGCTGCTCCTTCTACTAATTCATTAATTTCTCCTCTAAGCTCCTAATGTGGGACAAATTATTCTCTTGGCTTACAGCCCATACGTCATATTCGTCGTCGTCTTCCGTGGATGGTATGGTTTGCGCAATACATACCTGTGAAGCTTCGGTCTTGTTTTTGCTTAAGTATGGTTTCATTAAGTTAACGTGTACCTTTCTTTGACTTTTGCTTCTTCCTGGTGTTTCGATAATGTAGGTCAGATCACTGATATTCTCCAAAATCTGGAATGGTCCTTGGAACTTGTTGGTGAGAGAAATCTAGTTATAGGTAAGAAAACCAACACCTGTTGTCCTACCGCAAACTGTCTGTTCCTTTTTTTTTATAATATACTTTTTCTTTATTTTTCATTGGCTCGTTTTCAGGTATTCAAGGGAAACTTTCTTATCTCGTTAATCCTTTTCCTAAGGTTCTTGACATATTCTCCATCCGTTTCCATCCGTATCCTCTTAATCTTTCCATTTTTCTGCCAATATTTTAATTGGTCCTCTTACTTTTCGTCAGACCACGATTTCATTCGGGCTATATCTCATGCTTTCTTGATAAGCATTGCGTACCTCAAATAACGTTAAAGGTAGTCCAGTGTCCCATTCATTTCCGGTTTCGTTGCAGTACTTTGTTAACTTACTCTTTAGGGTTTGATGAAACCGCTCTAATGCACCTTGTGTCTCCAGGTGATAGGTAGTAGACAGTTGTTGTCTCACATCCAGTAGTTCCATCACGTCCTGAAACCATTTTGACGTGAAATTTGTTCCTCGGTCACTCTGAACGATTTCCGGAATACCAACCTTGGTAGAAAAGTCTAGTAACTTTTCGGCAAATACTTTGGCACTGATGCTCCTGACGGGTAATGCTTCTGGGTATCTTATCACTGGACACATCAAGGTTAACATATACTCGTGGCCTATTTTCGTTCTCGGTAACGGTCTCATAGTGTCGATCATTACCTTGCTGAAGGGTTCTCTTTGTACTTCAATCGGGTGTAAGGGAGCCTTCTTGATGTACTTGTTCAGCTTTCTAACCATCCGACAAATGTGATATGCATGGCAAAACTGGCTCAGATATTTATGCATGCCAGGCCAGAAAAAGTATTTTATAGTCGTCTTTCTTATTACCATGCGTCTCGCCTTATGTGCTACGGCGATCACCTATCTTCTCAGCAGTGCGATAATTAATATCAGATGGTATATGCCCATTTGGTATTCCCAGGTATATCGGCGGGTGTATGCTTCCTCATAAGCAATGCATCCTTAAGGTGATAACAGGTTGGAGAATGCTGCACCTCCGTCTCATCCACCACACGGTACAATACTTCCGTTAACGTAGCATCCTTCCATTGCAATCCTATCAGCCTTTACTGACTCACTAGTCCTACTTCTAATGCTGAGTTTTCTAATTTTTCCAAGTACATTGCTTCCTTGTCTTCCTGATCATTTGTATGTCATTCCTCTTCTTTCGGGCTCTTTCGGGAGCTCTCCTCTTGCGTACTACCATGGGAAACCCCTTCTTTTGAAAACAAATCCTCCAAGTTCTTCGTTCCTTTGGTTTCTCTATCTCCTTCCGCAGCTTCTTTCTTCGTCATACTCCTAGTCATCACACAACTAGGAAAAAGATACGGGTAGTCCTTCTTGAGTTCAGTTGTCAGATGATACTTCAGTGGTTTTTCCGTTACAATAGGACACGGCACAAACGGTGCTCCACCAACCTCATTTCCCAGCACCACTTCTACTCCTTGGACAGCCAAGGAGTCCTTTACCGGAAAATCAAAATGACCTGTCACCAACTCGCCTGACAGTTTCAATCGGCAAATAGGAGTAACTTCCTCACCTCCTATTCTCTTCAAAATGACAGTATCTAATGTGAGAGACTGTTCTACCATTGGATGTACGCCTCATGTCACCACACTACGGCGGATGGTGTCAAGCAATATCTTGACCGGGATCGGCTAGCTCCTATTGAAAGTGGCCAACATACCTTCATAGATATACGCTTTAAGGGCATCCACACTGTTTGGGGTTGTCCTGTTCGTCGTGTAAACGTTAGCTTGTTTATTTTCCTAGTCGACCTTTCCCGTTTGATTCTTCGTCTTTGTATTCTGTGGAGTTGAATTACCCTTAAACATTTGGGTAACATTTGGGTAACTGCTTGCAGTTGGCTCGACCAACGTTCCTTACTGATATGACCCTTTTTTGCCACACTTATAACAGATGATATTATACTTCTGCACGTCTTTCACAACACCTGAAGGAGGACGATTCAATGATTGTTCTTGGGGTACTATCGCATTCTGCTTTTGAAAAATACCAGTGGTACTTCTGCTGTAAATATTGAACTTCTTCCCATAGTTATTACTGAACTGGTTTCCCTGGTTTGGCAAATACTTGACCCTTGGTCGGAACGACGATTTAAACTTTATACCCGAGTAGGGTTTACGACGGATAATATTTTGATCTTCACTCAGCGAAGTGGCT
>NC_090765.1:2569387-2581887 GCF_036898095.1 Palaemon carinicauda | reverse complement strand
CCGTAAAAGATTATATAACCTACTTGAAGTATTTAATAGCTACAAATTGGCAATATCAGTGGAATAACGAATCTGATGTTAATAAATTACAAGAAATAATGCCAGTTGTTTCTCTGTGGGAATTATCATTGTTAAGAGAAAGGAGGACATAAGTAATTTTTGTCAGATTGCCCATGTCACGCAAAAATGACACATGGGTATTTGATGTTCACACCTCATGAAGCACAGCCCAAGTGGAATTAGTTTGTCTATCTTTTAACTATAAAACATATTTATGACAATCGCATGGTTTTCAAAAGTAAGAGAGACTTATATTTTGGAAAATAAAAGATTTATTGGCATTTTACCGGGCTTTGAAAATTTCCGTTTTCAAGATTTTAACTTTTTTTTTTTTTTAAGATATATATTTGTATGTATGGTTCAAATTTATATTATTCATATATTTTCAACTCATAATCTATTTATTTTCATATCCCTTATATTTACTGTAATTCTATTTCATCTAATTATTAACATCAATATAAATAGTCTATTTTCCATTCACAAATTTCATCGGTTGAGGTCTGTAAGAGACGAGCTTGACTCATTGGGCTGGTAAATCTCCTCTTTTAATAATAATAATAATAATAATAATAATAATAATAATAATAATAATAATAATAATAATAATAATAATAATAATAATAATAATAAATAATAATAATAATAATAATAATAATAATAATAATAATAATGATAATAATAATAATAGTAAATACGATAGAAAATTTGAATTACAATAAATCCAATGTTCGCGATTTTCTAATAACTTTATTTTCTTTAAACAAAGCCATTTCAAGATTTCACACCCATAACATGAATTATGTTCAAGTCTACTCAACAGAATAACCCCAAATACTTGCAACCAAAGGTTTCCTATGCACGATCTCGGGTGGAAAACTAACACCTGTGCCAAAAAGAAAGAAAGAAAAAAAAGAAAGCTATGAAATTCTATTGACTTTATTTTATCGTAAGTTAAGAAATAGTGAAGCTAAATTTTATGTAAGATATCAAATTATCAGTTGACTCTTATTTGCATTATTTGCTTCATACATGGTTTACATTATTCAAAGTAATATGAAGAATATTCAGTTTGTTTCAGTTTTATCTTTACTATCGACCCAGGTACTGTTTGTGCCTAAGCTAGTTTCATTTATACCTCAATATATCAAAAACTCGCATTGCCATAAATTGGGTCCAATTAGCCACCTGATAATTCATTCCCCTAATACTCTTCCATACCTTTTAGATATATTTAACAAAAAGATCCTCTACCTACACCCCCTTACCCCCTCCCTCCCTCTTCCGGACTGTCAAAGCAAGGTACTTCCCGACCCCCCTCGACATCTCCATATCCCATACAAATAGCAAAGCAGAAGATAACTCAGTCACGCCGACTAAAACCTTCGAGTTTACTGACGTGTTCCCATTGAGTCGAGCTTGATATAGTAGAGGCAGCATCCCCTACAAACCCACCTAACAACATTCTCTCTCTCTCTCTCTCTCTCTCTCTCTCTCTCTCTCTCTCTCTCTCTCTCTCTCTCTCTCTCTCTCTCTCTCTCTCTCCACCCCCTTTCCGAAACGGTTCTGTTTTTATCATATTGAGACAACCATCATCTAAAGGATCATAAAATACTTTGGAAATTTTTCATGAATATTGCTTGTAAAGCTGCTGAGAAGAGTCCGTCGCGCAGGATTATCGCTCTAGAGGGCAAGTCTTTAGAGGTCATGGGAAAGCTTGGTGGCCCAGTCGCGATACGCCCCTATGACACCTTCCCGTCGTGTTCAACTGTGCATATCTTGGGAGACACGAGGACCTTGCATTTTAATATATTAACGGTAGGCACTTAGGGAGGGAGCTGGGCGAAGGATGATACGCCTCATAAACCAACCACTGATTTAGAAAAAGGATCGCCACATACTTCCGACACACAACGACCGAATTCACCCACAGACCGACACACCAACCCATGGAGAAGACGACGACGACGACGACAACGGCGATTCAGGATGAAGAGGAAAACGACGAGGGATATCACTCAAAGAAATGTACACAGTAAGAAAAAAGAAAATAGAGAAGTAAAATTATCTGTTATTACACATATGCAAGTAAGAAGCGGCATAAGTTGAATAATTTTAGGGTTTTATAAAGGAAACGAGAAAAGTTAATTTTATCAAACTAAATGCTCAAAGTAATAAAGCTCAAACAGAGCACACAGAAGTAAGCTCAAAGTCTGGCAAATATGTTGAAATTAACTTAAGATGATATGTGAAAATACTTGAGATAATACCGCTAAAGGGGTTGTTGAGTCCTTCGACTGGCCAAACGGTACATACCTTTCACTGGTTACAGCTGATATTGCTTTGCCTACACATACGCCGAATAGCGTGCCGTATTTTTTTTCAACAATCTCCTGTGTCCTCATACACCTGGCAACACTGAGATTACCAAACAATTCTTCTTCATTCAAGGGGTTAACTACTACAATGTAATTGTTCAGTGGCTACTTTCCTCTTGGTAAGGATAGATGCGATTCTTTAGCTATGGTAAGCATGTCTTCTAGGAGGACGACACTCAAAAATCAAATCATTGTTCTCTAGTCTTGAGTAGTGCCATAGCCTGTGTACCATGGTCTTTCACTCTCTTGGGTTAGAGTCCTCCTGCTTGAGGGTACACTCGGGCACACTAGTCTATCTTATTTCTCTTCCTATTGTAATTATTTTTTAAGTTTATATGTGAGATATCTAATTTAATATTTCATTGTTCTTAAAATGGTTTATTTTAATTGTTGATCGCTTACCTTGTCATACATCTATTTCCTTGCTTTCTTTCTTCACAGGGATATTTATCACTGTTAGAGCCCTTGGGCTTATAGCATCCTGCTTTTCCAACTAGAGTTGTAACTTACCTAATAATAATAATAATAATAATAATAATAATAATAATAATAATAATAATAATAATAATAATAGTAATAGTAATACTGGAGAATAAAATGGAAAACACAAAGCTCTGAGCTTTATGCTCATTTTATAAAAAAGAATGAGCTGCATGTAAGTATATAATTATGTTTATATATGGTTACACACACACACATATATATATACATATATATATATATATATATATATATATATATATATATATATATATATATATATATATATATATATATATATATATATATACTGTATATATATATGTACACACGCACACACACACACACACACATATATATATATATATATATATATATATATATATATATATATATATATATATATATATATATATATATGTGTGTGTGTATATATATAATACATATATTCATATATACAGTATACATATATATATATATATATATATATATATATATATATATATGTATATATATATACCTATGTATATGTATATATATATATATATATATATATATATATATATATATATATATATATATATATATATATATATATATATACCTATGTATATGTATATATATATGTATATGTATATATATATATATATATATATATATATATATATATATATATACTGTATATATATATATATACATATATATATATATATATATATATATATATATATATATATATATACTGTATATATATACTGTATACATGGTCTATATATGTATATGTATATATATATATATATATATATATATATATATATATATATATATATATATATATATATATATATATATATATATATATATATATAGTTCTCGAAACTGATGCATCACCATTTTATAATGTATACAATTAAGTCTATGAATTGAAAAACACTGATCACAGTGGAAAAGTGACTTAAAATACTTCGATTTTCTGCTTGAGAAAAGCAAAGCAGAAACCTTTCAAATTTGTATGATACTCATATCTGTAAGCCTGAGGAGAAATCTACTTAAGCTGGGATACAAATAAAAGTAAAACAACTAATTTAATGACTGAATCGAAAAGCAACCAGTTCTCTTATGCTAATTATCACAAGTTCTCCTCTACCTTGAAGAATATATCTTCTCTCTCTCTCTCTCTCTCTCTCTCTCTCTCTCTCTCTCTCTCTCTCTCTCTCTCTCTCTCTCTCTCTCTCTCTCTACTCTACACAATTTCCCGATTCCTTTTTTTTCACTCCTCGCCCTGGGAGCCCACCACCCCACCTTAATTCTCAAAATGGCTGCAGCAACTTCAGGACGGTGGAGACGTCACGATGTCACTTAAAACGCTAACTTACGGCCACGTCAGGAGGGAAGGGGAAAAATGCTAAAATACAAAAAAAGCTGAACTAACTGTCTTTTTTTTGGGAATCCTAATCGTCTCACAAAATAAGAGACGGACTTGAATGTGTCCTTGCTCAATATGAATGGTTTCCTTTTTATTACTTTGATTTCCAGAAGTTTAAGCAATGGCATTACAATCGTATTTAACATTATGGCCGATAAACACTTCAGTAGCCGTTTCACTCACTTAATATGTGTGATCTAATAACGGTAATTGTTAAATTATTAAATACTTTTATACGAGGAGCAGTTAGACTTGGGTGTCTGTTTCATAGTTGATATATAAAAACAAATATGGAGCTTATACGAGACAAGAGGCAAAAAAAAAAGAAAAAAAGAGAGAGAGAGAGAAATAAATATTATTGACAGCTGTTTTTAAGGAGCTAGCTATAGAAACGAGCATCAATAAGTTTGTCACAAGAATATTAACGACATAAGCATTCCGCACATTCTCGTCATGTGTTCCAGCTCCCTTTTGATATATCAGCTTCACGGATGAGAGCCACTAGGGTATTGGAGGGCATTCAATTACAAAACTATCAACAACAGCAGCAACAAATACAGCCCTTTCTAGTCCCCTGCAGGACAAAGGCCTCAGACATTATCTTGTCTAGGAGTTGGCCAGTTATCATCATCACGCTGTCTACTTCATATTGGTGATGGTGGGAGACTTTTGTTTGATGCTTACAGAAAACCAACCCAGTATTGCGCTGACAAATCCTTTTATCACGTTAAGGTATCCCCCTTAAATGTTCTACAGATTGGTGTTTAAATCATTGCTGCATATTTGCATAATTAGATTGGAATAAGTATGTGAAATATGAATGGATTGCAGACCAAATGTTTATAAGGCCCCATATCACAACAACAATAGCTGTCTGTGTCCAAATACATTTAATTGCTGAAAGAAAAATCCCATATTTTCAAAACAAATGACGGTCCATCATTAAACATTCTGACAAAACACAAAACCACAAGCAATTAAAAAACACAATAAAGTTTAAAAATCCTAATGAATAAATGATTTGAAGTTCTCTGGCATCCTAACATTGAAGGTCATTGACCTCGATATCGTTTATCATAAATAAAGGTTAAAAGAATATTCAATTAAAACCATAAAAATAAATATGTTATAGAAGTTAAATAGCATTAAGAAGACCTGCTTCTGATATAAACTTAAACATGCCACTAATACTGTACGACACATCATGTCCAAGGATCTTGGCAAGGATGAACCTGCCATCTTCACCCGGAGCCTCAAACAGATATCTATTTCTTTCTTTGCTATAAATGGGGCATTCAGTCAACAAATGCCTCACTGTCAAGGGCATCAAACAGTCATCGCAATGTGGTTGGTGTTGGCTAGCCAGCAAAAACTGGTGTGTCATCCGAGTGTGACCAATGCGGAGACGACAAAGAGTAGTCTCCCATTTTCGGGGCATCCCATCATACCTCCAAGGGGATATAACAATCGCAATTTTTTTCATCTTGTTTTCGGTTAAACTATCCTAATACTGTTGCCAGTTGTAGTAAAAGTTAACATATCATTATTCCCTGACAATCAACTTTTTAAACGAGAAATCTAAATCGGACTATTGCTTCTTCTCGATATGACATTTCGGGCAAAGGTAAACCATTTAGAACTTGAACCGGCACTCAGTAGAGCGCATACTTTCGCCTATATAATTTTGTATATTTCAAGATAGACAATTGAATGATGCACTTTTTAGCACTAGTTTCATGCAAATTGGATAAAATTTGGTAACGACATGGCAAAAAGACGTTTTTTACCTATTTTCTTCTTGACCTTGACCTTTGACCAAATCCCTTCCAAATTCTAATCAAATTATCCTTAGATCATTGCCAGACATCCCACCAAATTTCAGAAGATTCGGTCAAATAGATATTATGTGATTCGTTTTTAACCTTTTCATGACCTTGGCCTCGACTTTACACCCAATCACTCCCAAAATCTGATCAAATCATCCTAGCATTATTACCAATCATCCCACCAAATTTTATGAGATTCAGTCGAATAGTTTTAGAGTTTTGCGAATCACAAACACAGACTGACTGGCATACAAACATACGCCAGTCAAAACATAACCTTCGTCGCAACGAAGTTGACGAGGGTAACTTTCAAGCGGATAATTGATTGATTAAATATTAAAAATTTTGTGTCTAACCTCCCATAGCTTTTGCAGCCTTAAAAAATAAAGATTTTAATGCAGTAGACTTCAAGAAAATTCTCATGTAAATTATACCTACTTATAATCAAACTAATAGAGTTTCATAGAAAAGTAGATACTAACAATGACACAAACTAGTATGTGCTGATTATATCAATGAATATCATCTCCCACGAAGAAACTTGTAGACATCCTCACTCTGGAACTTGAAGACAGAAGGCTATCATTCATCAGATTAGTTTCATACCTGTATCTTGAATGGTTGCGGCTAACTGCAAATACCTATTATCCATATATAAAAAACGTCCATTAAAAGTTCAATTTGCAATCTAATTGAAATGATGATTGTAATAGTAAATACACTAGGGCATGTTTAGCAGCATCAGTGCTTCCCAATAGCAACAAAGAATATGTACCCGGAAATATTATAGCCAAACAAACAAATTAACATAAATAAAGAAGTTTCAGACCAAACAAGTCCTTGTTTTTAATTGCCAAACAAACTGGGTATTGATCATATTCTACATTAGTGTACAGACACTTCTACAGTAATGAGTGAAACCGATTTGCACTTGTGTACTCGAGAAATTTAGAGCCATCATCACAAATATAATTCCACATTTGATATAAAATAGTGTCTCCTTCAAAATCTCTCTATTTAATGCTAATAATCTTCATAAATCTTTTCTGTAGTTGAGGTGATATTAGGTGATTCCCAAAAAACTGTTCATCATTTTTCTGCTACTTCTTTTGGATGATTAAGAATTTTTCCATAGAAATTTAAGGAAGGTAAAAGGATTGGAACACTGATTAGTAAATACAAGATTTCCCTCTTAATTTGTAAAATAATGAAATTCCTTAGCTAGATTATGTTCATAGTTTATGGTCAGACAAGGAAAATATTTCTGAGGGATTTTAGAAAAATATTGCATATTACTGTCTGCACACTTGAAAAGGGTTTAAATCTTATCTTTTTTAAAGAGTCTCTTAATGCTTAAGCTAGAGCAGTTTTTTTCTACCATTGGACAGAAGGTTGGCGATATTTCCCTCCTGTTTTAAGAATTGCAGCTTTGAGTCTGTATGAAATCGTTGTAAGCCCTTGTGTAAGAGAATGGGAAAGAAAACCAAACTCAGAATTCCTATTTAACTTTGTGCTATTTCTTAACTGATTCCAGTTAGTATCTTCTATTCTCCACCATTAGGGGGAATCTTTTAGGAGTATTTTTCCCTTACCTCAAGTTTGGAAAATAGTTACTCCTGTACACTAAAATCCATATAGATACTGGAGGAACAAATACATAGGTCTGTGCAAGAAAAATAGTTTATACAAATTTTATAGAAGGGTTTCGACCAACTACTTTAAAACTTCATGTCTATAAAATGACTTATAATTTGTTCTTTGAAATCCACTACTTCACTATGTTGCTACATAGGGCTTGGAAATTGAAGTTTCCAGGCAGCAGAAAAAGAGTAGAAAATTGGTCGATTAACTCCTGAAAGTCACTCACATTGAAGTTCTTGTTGGGTATGATAGATTGAATAAACTGTTATATGTCTGATTAGAGTAAGTTGGATACCAACCATTTATAACTGGGGAGTACTGTTATAATTTGTGGGGAATCGTGGAGCCCTGGATTGGAGTCCAACTGATTCAAAATCTTAGGAAGATAAACAGATGTATAGTGTGAAAAATGATTTTCCTGTTATAAAATCGTATAATCTAGCTCTGCTTTAGCAAATAAACGGCCATCAGCATTAAGAGACTTTAAAATACAAAAAGATTTAAACCATTTTCAAGTGTGCAGACAGTAATATGCAATAATTTTCTAAAATTCCCAAATATTTCACAAATAATAGGAATGGTCTTATTGGCTGAGTGATCCAATCTAACAATGATTATTTATATGATCTTCATAAACTTAAAAGTCTAGTGATATCAGAATACTTCAAGGACTCGATTGTTACTCGCTATTGATAAATCGTCATCTTACGTCATCTTCAAGTTTAATAAGACTACCATCTTCTTCATTATGCCTATAGACTCTTCCGTTTTCTATGATTGTAGTTTGATGGTGGATGAGATGTATATTGATGCTTTATAATGTTTGGAGGTGGAGCAGACATTGGTGTTTGCAGATAAAGAAATTACAAGAATTTTGGTTTTGATTAAAAGACTGTCCAAAATTTTGCATTAGAATTTTGCTTGATAGTTTTTATTCAATTGTATTTCTTTTTAATGAAAATAAGGATCCTGAACCAGATATTACTGAAGGCAACCAAGGTGGTGTCATGAAGGTATGAAAAATAAAATCGATATATCAGGTAATCAGAAACATCAATCACCCATCAAGATTCTCATTTTTAGATGACCTAATTGGTGAAAAACAGAACATCATTTGGTTTTTTACATGCCACACATTCATCTGATGATGACAGGCAACAGTAAACAACGCAGCATCTGAATGGTGGTGGTTAGGGTATATGGTAAAGGGCTATTCATTACGATTCAAGATAGAATGGGGTGGGGGGGGGGGGTGTTCCATTGTTCCATTAAATGCTAAGCCCAAATATTCTATGGAATCACGGGTGTGCAGCCCCTGCCTTTTTTCTTCTGCATAGCTAAAGTGCCCTATTCATCAGATATTATTATTCAATTAGAATTTTATTTTAAATAGATACGACGAAAAAAAGAAAATGCAACACCCATCATGTGGAAATGCAACTTTATTTAAATGGATAAGCATCAAGAACAATAGAGATAATAGTGACCTGGATGAGACATATCCCCAAGATTTGGAGGTGCAGAAAAGGAGACACAAGAAGGGTCTCATCATAGAGATTTACACAGTAGCAGAACTGAAGATGCATTAGATTGTGAATAACGAACAAACAAACTGATGTACTGGAAATAAAAGAAATGAAATCCAAAATAATTTGAGCAATTGATGCATCTGAATCTATAATTCGTAAACTAGGCGATACAGAGAATATGCAGATAGAAATAGGAATACAAAACCACTCAAGAGAAAAAGACGAGTAAGACGATACGCACGGGAAAGAAACACAGGCTGTAAACAGTAAAGGCAAAACATCCCAAGATTCTCAAAATTTGAGTAGGATTCAATATACAGTACGACTGATCCAGCTAATGACCAAAAGTTTATTATTAAAATAAATGATGTATTCCGTAAACTATGCTGCTTGATAGGGTCAAATGGATCAGTAGTAAATTATCCCAAAATTAAGAAGAAGGCCGTTCCTTTCAGTAGTACTAATTAAAACATAAGATTTATCTTTACTACTCTTTCCAAACTGGTTAGTATCTATAATTTCCTTGTAGACACTGTTTTGATGAAAAATAAAACGTGGCATGAAGAGCAGTTGGGATAAATAAATATCAGTGACTTAAAGCAATAAAGGACCATGCATCTTGTGAGATTAACTATAAGGAGAAGACCTTGGAAATTGTCTTGGAAACACTAGATAAACAAAGACAAGCGGTGCACTATGAAGGAAAGTTAAGGACTGAAAAGATAATATTTAGACAGGTCGATACAATTTCATATCCATCACGACAAGGTCTACCATTAAAGGGTGAGGAAGGAAGTCAAAGTAGCTTGAGTATAGAGACCTTCCTTGAGCTGGTTCACCTGTTTGTAAGGTGACACTGTCCTCAAGAACCATGTAAATACTATACATAATACCTCAACTAACAAACCTCACTTATCAATGCTCTCAAGTCGCATTTAAAATTACATAATCAAGAGTTTGGCAACTTAGGTTAAAAATCAATGATAGATGAAATCAAGACAGCACAAATTATTCCTTTTTCATGGGTTAAACTGTAGATATCTCGAACCACTAAGCAGGTTTCTATGTGCATATTCCATGTGTCTGATAATGAAATCAAAGAACATTTCACTGAAAAACTAAAGGGAACCGTTGTGTCATTTTCGGAAAGAAATGGTTTACAAATAGAAAACATAGTAGGTCAAGGATATGATGGAGTTGCTAACATGACTGGAGCACACAGAGGTTATCAGTCAAGGATTATTATCCATAATGAAAAAGCCATATATGTTCATTGCCATGCTCACAGCTTGAACCCTGTGCTTGTAGTTAATGGAAAATTTTGCTTAATTCTTTAACTTAAATCAAATATTGTACAGTTTCATCTCAGAAACTAGTAAGTGACATATGCTTTTCATGTAAATTCAGCTCTCCATCTATCCTGGATCTCGTCCTCAGGAACTAAAAAGAAAGCTGCCTTATATAAGTTGGGTCTGCAGAATAAGTGTACTAAGAACCATAAAGAATGTGCTTAGAGCTCTTGGGCAATTTCTGATAGAGATATATAACAGTAATCCAACAAATAAAGCAGAAACATATGTTGCACTTTTGGATTGTCCATGCATCAACTTTGAGTTTCTTCTTTGCCTTGAAATACCAACACCAGTAATCATGACAACGGTTACTGCATCAAACGCTCTTCAACTCCATATGATCACTGATAGTATGCTAAAAATTAGCGAGCTAAGGACAGAAAAAAAATCAACATTACATTTGAAACTGCTACACGACATGAAAAGCTGGATATATTGAAGTTCCAGAGGAGATTACAGATCAAAAGAAACCAGAGCAAGTGGCAGCAAAGGTTCAAGTACACCTGGATGTCTGTAATAACAGATCACACTACACAGACTTTATAGGAGTTCTACCTTGTAAAAGTATATAACCCATTAATGGAAATACTTGATCAAGAAATTGGGTGAATATTTAAAAGAAAGAATGGAGAATCACAGGATTAAAAAAAAAGTAACCTGAAGTCGCTCCATAGTGTTCCTATGCCAATTAACTAGAAGGCAGGTGGAGGCATAACAGAAAATACTCTAGTTAAAGATCTTGACATGCTCTGCAAATTCTACAATTTCAAATAGGAGGAAGACAAACTTTTGACAGAATTGAGGACGTTGTACTCATCTTACTCCCTGTCAAAACATTAGCTGAGATCCAGTCTCTATTGTATCAAGGAGAATGCTGTCTAACCTGACTTCCCAATTATGTTCAATTTGCTTAAAATTTACCCAACTCTTCCTGTGCAGAAACTGTATAATGCTTGTCTTCCACACCAAGGACGGTTAAGCTTGGGCTGCAAAGCCTGTGTGGAGAAGAGAGACTCTCCGAGTTAATGCTTCTTAGCATTGAGAAAGATATTTCTAATGATAAGGGAAACATCATAAATAATTTGACATATGTGGCTAACTGAATATTGCTAAAATGATCTTTTAAGTTTATGAGGTGGTAGGATCTATATTATTCACTAAATATTATGATACACATTTTGATGCATAAGAAAATAATTGTTTCAGTTTTTCATTAGGGTTAGGTTTTAATTATTGATGATATCATGAAATTCTTATCATAGAAACATGATGTTAAATGAACTAATGTTGATAAATATGCTTTTGTGTAATAAGATTTATTGAATTTAAAGGATTTTAAGACTCGTATTATTCTTTCTACATTTCTTCTCTGATTGATTAAACAAGTCGTCCTCAATACTCCGCCGGGACTTCATCGTAAGTTTTCCTGTGTGCCAACTAAAAATATTAGACCGATTATTCCACATTAGGTTGAGAACTTGACTTATGCCCTGCAAGGCATAGTTGTTACCAGATCACCTGTAAATGAATTGATATTACAATGAAAGGCTATAAGGTGTGCGAGCATGTACGTACTTGCATATATGCATCTGTGTGTATATATATTTAAATATATATATATATATATATATATATATATATATATATATATATATATATATATATATATATATATATATATATATATATATATATATATATATATATATATATATATATATATATATATATATATATATATATACATATATATTCTTACGAAGCTGGTCTAGTGTAGAGTGAATAAGTTAATCAGGTATTTTATTTAT
>NC_090765.1:2561887-2564387 GCF_036898095.1 Palaemon carinicauda | reverse complement strand
GCAAAAGAAGTAGGGGAAGCAAGAAAAGACGAAAATTTGACAAATTAAGAAATTTGTGGGTATAGACTGGCATAGAAAGATCATAAACAGATGTGAGTGGAATGACATGTCTGATGCCTTTGTCCTGCAGTAGACATCTTACAGCTGATGGTGATAATGATGATAATGGTGATGATGATGATATGCTTTTGGAATAAAGCTTCTCCCTGATGCAATTTTTGATGAAGACAATTGCTTTAGTGTGCTTCCTGCAGGAATTTTCGTAGCTATGTAGTTTCTTATAAGCCCATTTCCCCGTTTATACAGACCCTTACTAATATTGAATGCACAGACAGACTTAATCTTTATTATACCTGACTCCACCACATTTTAGAGGATATCTATGCAATACAATAACTTTCCAGAATTTTACCAGAAAACGATTGATTAAATTATTTCATATGAAAGAAAAGAAAATTAGGCATACTCCCAAAACTGGCACAATACTCATGTTGTGTTATTTTGGTTGCCAACATTTTACCACTTTGATCATTATATTTCTTATCATTACCATGGTATGGAATTGCCGATGTATAACCTACATGAATTCTATACAATGATTAGGTAATCAGAATTGATATATTAACCCTTTTACCCCCAAAGGACGTACTGGTACGTTTCACAAAAGCCATCCCTTTACCCCCTGGACGTACCGGTACGTCCTTGCAAAAAAATGCTATAAAAATATTTTTTTTCATATTTTTGACAATTTTTTGAGAAAATTCAGGCATTTTCCAAGAGAATGAGACCAACCCAACCTCTCTATGACAAAAAATAAGGCTGCTAGAGCAATTTAAAAAAAATATACTGCAAAATGTGCTGGGAAAAAAATATCCCCCTGGGGGTTAAGGGTTGGAAATTTCCAAATAGCCTGGGGGTTAAAGGGTTAATCTTATCGCTGAGATCAAGATCTGAATTAAGAGTTGACAAAAGTAATTTTGCTGTTGTTAAAAAAAATGAATTAGTGTTTGCCTCCAAAATGAAGTTGTTAGTTACCCTGAAATTTTCAGATATTGCCAAAATGAATTTAGAAATGAAATTAGAATTAGACGAGAGATCTCTTTTTAGAAAAATCTTCAGTAAAGTAATTCTAAGAAGAGTTATGTAAATCATGTCCTACATTTGGAAATATTAGACTAAAAGCCCTTTTACATTTCAATTCAATATACTTGTGTGAGTAAACGTTTTCCATTTCTTTCCAAATAAAAAATACCCGTATGGGGAGCATACCAGGCGATGTATTTTATCTACAGCTGTCACTGAAATTGACATTCAAGTAGTTAAAAACAGGTATTTACATGGTACTACAAATTACTTCATTATATCTCTGCTGGTTCTGAAAGTGTCATTTGAGTTTTGATAAAAGACCAAATTTATTTATAACAGAAGCAATCAGAGATTTCTGACCACTGCCAAAGGTTAATGGAGTCGTTCAAAACCTAAGATCGTTATGTGGTGGAAATTTCGTCGAAAGCCGCCAATTTGTTTTGACGATACCTTTAATATGGCAAAAAGGCAAATCTGTATCTAGAATCCGAATCTGGATCATCTTTAAAATTCAACGGGTTCGTCCTGTACCTAAGGTCTACCTGTGGTGAAAATTTCGTCAAAATCCGTCGAGCAGTTTGATGTAATCCTGTCCACAGACAGACAGAAAGAAACACAGACTAATAAACGCATAAGTAAACCAACTTGATTTTATAACCTCATTGGTGGAGGTGATAAAATTACTGACTCGTAGCTAATTTCAGGAATCAAAAAGTAAAATTCATAAAGTATGATTTGATGGGCCACCAGTTCAAAAAAACTTGAAAACTCCCGGACTATGTAATACAATATATACCGTTAATCCCAAGTTTGTATTTTCTTTCTTAAGGCGTAATATTATACTGTCTTCTAGAAGTTTCGTTCTAGCAGTGACCCAATGGTTTGAATCAGTGGAACTTCATTAGTTCACAATTATTTAAATGCCTTAAGTTTTATGACACCTATGTACTTACATTGTTATTTATACTAATTTATACCTTACTCTACACTTCGCCATTCATCTTAAGCACTAGGCTACTTTCCCTGCTTGAGTCCTCGTGCTGAACTTATGGCGTTTCACTTTTTCAACCAAGGCTGCACTCCTTTCACCAAACAATCATCTATATTTTTTTCCCACATGGTTAAACCCTTTAGCTCCATAGCGATGGATCATATCACCTATCATTTCTACCACTTCTGCTATATATCATCTCATTTCTCACACTATATGCTGCACAAACAGTTCTCAGCAAGAGCATCAAGAATTCCCTTTTGTTCTTATTCATCATCCAGAATCACTCATGTTAGGGAGACTAGGCCAACGCTTTTCTTCATGTATGCCCACCTGAACTACTGTGGACACTCCAAGCATCCAACTTATGTTTTGCACACAGCCTGCTACTTTTCCTCGTTCTCCTTTACTCTTGGACACCTT
>NC_090765.1:2531887-2549387 GCF_036898095.1 Palaemon carinicauda | reverse complement strand
GGGATAATAAAACTATGACAAGTCATGTATTTCATAGTATAAGTAGGAGCGGATTGAGACGCACAAGTAATAAAATAGAAATTTTATTTCACAATTGCAGAATATGGTAATTAAATGCAATAAATGTGTAAAAGTAATTTACAACAAATTATAATGTACATAGTAATGAAAGACTTGCTCTTGAATCTGAAAGAGAATTTCAAATTATTAGTAGGCACTCGTTCCAGAGGAACGTCAGTCTTTAAAAAGAAAGCACATCATGCTCTAGGCATGCGGCACTCATGTGACGACTATGACATTTCACCTGGGAGAAGAACAGTATATGAAAAAGCACTAAGTGTCTTTGAAATCACTACGTATCACACGAGGGTCAACATAGGCACCCGAGGAGTTAGAGTCCCAAGTAACTCACTGTTCTATGCAGAGTTAGGTGCAGGTTTCATAACACTACCTGCGGCTACCACAAAATATTTGACTTCATGCACTTGTTTCGCATATTCTTTGAAGAAAACACGCGAGGATTTCCAGCCTGTGAAACTCTTAAGGCTTTCAAAATCCATACTCTGAAAGAAATTCAGAGACGATGCAACTTTTCTAGGATCGTGACCTGTGGGTGTACTGTCAGGATCCGCTCTGCGAATGAAGTAGGTGATTTTCGCTCGTAGTTGTTTCAGTGACAGGTCGCTGCCCGATGTTTCTCCTTTGAAGAGTTGGCCTCCACCAAAGTCAGAAGTTCTACGAAGATAGACCTTGAGGCTCTCTACTGGACATAAGAGAGGCATCTTCTTTCAGGGGGCAGATTCTCCAAGGGCCCCATCTTTTGGTGGGTAGTTCGTTTTTGGCAAGAAACATCGGATCCGGGAAGAGGGTAAGGTCTCCTGAATCTGTAAACAGAATGTGACCCTCGTCCCTTGATAATGCCACTATTTCGCTGACTCGGGCTCCTGAGGAAAGAGCAAAAAGAAAAATAACTTTTTGAGTCAGATCCTTGAGAGGGCACGAATCATTGTCCAAGTTGGAGGCAAAATGGAGCACCTTGTCCAGGGACCAGGAGATCAGTTTTGGTGGGGGTGCTGGGCGTAGACGAGCGCATGCCTTCGGCAGTTTATTGAAGATGTCGCTGGACAGATCAATCTGGAAGGCGTACATTAGTGGTCTAGTCAAGACCGATTTGCAAGTAGAGATCGTGTTGGCTGCCAAGCCTTTTCCATTAAGGTGAATGAAGGACATGCAAAAATCGATGGTGATTTCCGTAGGATTTTTTGCCTTGGCGAATGAGACCCATTTTCTCCAGGATGATTCGTATTGCCGTCGTGTGGATTCGGTCTTGTATTCCTCGAGGAAGTCGAGACTCTTCTTCGATATCCCGAACCTTTTCTTCACGGCTAGGGAGAGAAAATCATGAGATGAAGGTCCCTGACTTTCAATGATGAAGCGAAGACAGTCGACTTCTGTACTTGCTGGGAGAGAACTGGGCCCGGGAGAGGGATTAGCGTGGGTTGTAGCTCCAGGACTAGGGGGTACCAGTTGCTCCGAGGCCACTTGGGAGCCACTAGGGCTGCTGTTCCTTTGAAGGTTTTCAGTTTGGAGAGGACTTTCAGCAGAGGGTTGGTGGGAGGGAACAGGTAGATCTTGGACCACCTGTTCCAATCCAGTGACATGGCGTCCACTGCTTCTGCCTTGGGGTCCTCGTATGGGGCCACATATCGAGGAAGTTGATTGTTGTCGCTCGTTGCGAAGAGATCGATCTGAAGTTCTGGGACTTGGTGAGAGATGAAGGAGAATGATCTTGCGTCTAGAGACCATTCCGACTCTATCGGGCTTGTCCGAGATAGAGCGTCCGCCGTCACGTTGCGGAATCCTTGTAGGTGAACTGCAGACAGGTACCATTTCTTCTTCTCTGTCAGACGGAAGATTGTCAGAAGCACCTGATTTATCTGGGGCGATCTTGAGCCTTGGCGATTGAGACATCGAACTACCACCGAGTTGTCTAGGGTTAGACGAATATGGATCGAGGGAGGCGGGGAGAGTTTCTTCAGAGTTAGAAGGACTGCCATGGCCTCCAAGATGTTGATGTGAAATGTCTTGAATAGGGGAGACCATGTTCCTTGAGCCTGTTTTTGGTGGGAGTGACCTCCCCAACCCTCCAGCGAAGCATCCGTGTGGATGTTGAGTGATGGAGGTGGGTGTTGAAGAGGGATGGACCTTTTCAGGGCCTTTGCTTCCGACCACGGCTTTAGGAGCAGCCGAAGTCTGTTTGGGAGCCGTCTCTTGAGGTCTCTTCGAGCGATGGATGCGGAACGTCTCCAGACTCCCGCGGCATCCTTTAGCTGTGCACGTAGCACTGGGTTTGTCACTGAGACGAACTGTAGAGAGCCTAGAACTCGTTCCTGCTGACGTCTTGAGATCCGTTTGGATTTCAGCAGTCGCTTGACAGACCCTGCTATTTCCTTCCTTTTCTTCTGGGGAATGGAAAGGCGGTGTGACTGAAGGTTCCACTGGATTCCTAACCATTGGAACTTCTGAGCTGGAGAGAGGCGAGATTTCTTCGCGTTTATCTTGAATCCCAGGTGTTCTAGGAACTGGGTAACTTTGTTGCAGGATCTTAAACAATCCTCGGGCGATGGAGCCCAGACTAGCCAGTCGTCGAGGTAGGCCATCACCTGGACGTCTCGGAGGCGAAGCTGTTGAACGAAGGCGTCCGCCAGCTTTGTGAGGATCCGAGGGGCCACGTTGAGGCCGAAGGGCATGGCCCTGAAGGCGTAGCTTTTCCTTTGGAGTCGAAATCCTAGGTAGGAGGAAGCGTGGTGGTTCATTGGAACGTGCCAGTAGGCATCCGCCAGGTCTATGGAGACCTCGTAGGAACCTTGAGGCAGAAGGGTCCTTATCTGTTTAAGAGTCAGCATCTTGAACTTGTTGTTCGCTATGAACTTGTTGTTCGCTATGAACTTGTTGTTCGCTATGAACTTGTTGAGGGGGGATAAGTCTAGAATGACTCTGAGCTTGTCGGAGTCCTTCTTGGGGACGCAAAACAGTCTCCCTTGGAACCTGGTTGACTTTACCCTCCTTATCACCTTCTTGTTCAAGAGATCTAGGACATATTCTTCCAGAAGGGGGGTTGATTGTTGGAAGAATTGCTGGAAGGTTGGGGGTGGTTGAGTCCAACTCCAGCCTAGACCCTTCTTGACGATGCTGTGTGCCCAGGGATCGAAGGTCCAACGATCCTGGAATTGGCGGAGTCTTCCTCCCACCGGAAGCACTTCATTGCTTCTGGTGTCCCGAGAGTTTACTGCCTCGGCCGCTAGCTCCCCTTCCTCCTCTGCCTCTGGAGGGACGGCGAGATGCGTCTCTGCCTGCACCTCTGTTTGAGCCTCTACCTTTGGGACGAAAGGTAGTCGTCTGTTGCTCGAAAGCAGGGGTGAAAACCGGCGACTGTGACAAGACCGGTTGGGTGACCAGCTGAAAGGTCTGCTGTGGCTGAGCTGCCACTTGGGGAGTAGCGGATCCCGGAAACTGCCGTCTCAGTTGACGTTGCTGGGGTTTCTGCTTTGAGGATTTCCTCTCAGGTTGAGGGCCGTCGTCCTGAGAGGATTTCCTCTTCTTCGACATGCCCCAGTTGTGGAGAAGGTTCCTGTTCTCTGTGGCAGCCTTGTCGATGATCTCTTTCACAAGGGCAGAGGGAAAGAGGTGCTTACCCCAGATGTTGGAGGAAATCAGCCTCCGGGGTTCGTGTCTCACTGTGGCACTCGAGAACACGAATTCACGACAGGCTCTACGAGCCTTCATGAAGCTGTACAGGTCTTTAACTACAGTCGCCAAATGCGTTTTGGCGAGCACCATGTAGTAATCGGGGACTCTAGAGTCACCGGCCATGACGTCGAGCTGTACCTGGAGGGACATGGATGCGGCGAGCCTTTCCTTCGTGTCATGTTCCCGACGAAGGAGATGGTCATTAAGTTTCGGGAGGTCTTCGTTAAACTGACGTCCAGCAACGTCAGGTTCTAGTTTCCCTACCACGAAGGTATGCTGGACATCCTTCCAGTGTCGAACATCGGGGGGAGTAGTCAGGGAGAAGGGTCTGCACTCCTCCAGTGCAGGGCAAGGTTTCCCTTCTTCCACTGCCTTGTGTACCGCAGCGAAGGCCTTTTCCATGAAGGGGAGGATCGCATCGTCTAGTGCGACGTAGGTAGGGTGCTTCTTGCTCAGCGCCGGAATCTTTGAGCAGGTAAAACCCCTACTTTTAACAGCATTGGCCAACATTGCCTGGGCCTTCGGGAGATCGAACACTATCACCTCCTTAGGTTCGGTCTCTTCTTTAGAGGCAGGTTCGGATCGAAGTCGGACGTAACAGTCCGGATAAGCCTCGAAACTCGGGAAGAATTCCACTTCTTCCAGGGCAACCGAGCCGACCTTCTCACTGACGAAGATCCTGCCCGTTGTGATAGGCATGTGCTCGGCATACCTCCAGGGGTTGGCGTCCGAACATGCCGGTAGGTCCTTAACCGAAATCCTTTACAGCTCCTTTGAACTTCCCATGGTCCTGATGTATTAGTGTGTCTCACGGAGTTTTTTGTCCATAAGAGCTTCGAGCATACGGAACATCTCCTGGGCGCTGGATGGGATGGGGTCCGGGGTGGCGGAGGTAGACGGGAGTGATACGTCCGTCGGTGTAGGAGTTGGGGCGGGGGTGGAAGGCGGAGCGACCTCCTGCTCCGACTCGGTGTATTCCACTTGGTTTTCCTCATAGTCCAGTTCTTCGGCCATGAGGTTCCTCTCCGTGGTCTCCGACACTTCCGACATACGTTCCGCGTTGTCGGTATCCAGGTGACACTCGTGCATGGACTGGGCCATGACTACATCGGGTTCCACCGTTATCTGGACGGTGGGGATCTGATCCTTGGGGACAACAGAGTCTGGGGATGCCTTCGGAAAAAGCAAGGGCCTCAAGTCTTCAGTGGCAAGGTATGGTCCAGTGGCGTTCTTCTGGAAGCCACGCACCCATTTGCGTAGCTTCTCTCGAGAAGCGTCCCTAACCTCCGCTGAGGGAGGATTATTGAACGCCTCGACCAGGCGGTCCTTGCAGACTGTACAGTTCTGCGGGTCCCAAAACTTCAGATCGCCTTTCTTGTTGGCGCAAGGGGCGTGGGTCCTACACGCCGTGTGCCCGTAGAAGTGCGGGCGCTTCACTGCACAGAAGCCGTGATCGCACTTCCCGTACGCCTCCTGTAAGAGAAAGAGAACATGAGTATGGGGAAGTTATAAGAATGACTTATATTCTAAAGTTAAATATTAAAGGATTAATCTTTAACTTAATCTTAAGTGATATAAACAATGTGATGTTTTTGAGAGTGGGCGTAAATGAAGGAGATACACATACTCCGTGTAACCCGCCCGGCTGGTTACCATAACCTTATCCATAGGCAATTTGTTTGTGGCCGAGGGCACAGGGCAGAATTCTTCATAGATTGCCAGGGAGGCAGGGGGAATTCAAGTAGGAATTGCCAAGGATATAAAACTGGGACTGAGGCCACTCAGACCATAGAATTGGGAATGTAGACGATCCCATAGGGTAACGGTTTCCGGCAACCAGCCGTGCTAAGATACACACAGCATGCTGGAAATTTGTGATATGCAAGAAGACAGCATGGTTATTAATAGAACGGTAAGACAATACCTATCTATTTATGTAGTCAAACCATCTGGTTGCAATGTAGGGCTATCAGCATGAGATGATAGCTAGAAGAAGGGGTGCAAGTCGCTTTGACGCCTCCGGAAGGCTCCGGCAGACCGACGGCATGCCGGAGGCCGCTCCAGCAGAGTTTCTGGCATTAGGGAAGACAAATATATAAGTCAGAAGTAATGCCAGGATGGCGGCCGCCGGCACAACGGTGGAACGCCGGAGGGAAGCGGGGGCTCCGGCAGCCGAAGGTTGCCGGCTTGGTGACAGGGACAAGGAAGGGCTATAGCAAAACCGGACTGCCGGCAGTGGATGCCGGCACTCCGGGGGCCGGACCGATGGACGGACGACCGAAGCTATGAGGTATGAGGGAAGGCCATCGGCTGTACGCCGACGGGAGGCGGCAGTCCCCCGGCACACGGAGGACTGACGACCCAGGGGGCAAGGAATGTGTCACCAAGGGTGGGAGGTGGGTATCACCGACAGAGGAGGCGGCAAGGGACCGGCACCGGGACAGTGAAAGAGGCAGAAGGAGGGATGTAGGGGTACGGACACGGACCCCAAGATGTCCCACCTGAATGGGTGTACCCATGATAGAGGCTAGCCCTATCATCCAGTGGCAGTGGCCGCAGGCGGCCGGGAGCCAGGGTAGCCCAAGGGAGGGCTAGGGAACATCCAAGAGGGGGAGAACCCCTGCGGACAAAACGCATCCAGTGGCTAACCCCATAGGACACTATGAAGGGTATATGTAACAGAGCGGACTGCACACAGGGACTCAAGGTAGCCCTATCACTCCACCCTAAGAAGGAGTTGTAGGACAGGGGACAGATGGGTATAGTCTAACCTAAGTATAGGCTAGGCCATACAAGAGATAGGTGGGGAGGGGAGAAGAAGAAGGGTCTTCTATAGGAGAGGCTCTGTACCAAAGCGGCCACCAAGGAAGGGAGGACGCTCCCTAGCCTAAGGTTAGGCAGCCTGTCTGAGAACGGTGCATGGGTACCGTTTCAGCAAGGCACAGAACTAACTCCCCCCAAGCCTAACCCTGAACTAGGAAGGATGGAAGACGTATCGCATTGCAGGGAAGGTCAGGAAGCCTAGCCTCAGCAATAGAGGAAGGGCAGGCCGTTCCTCATTCTCGGACGCAGCCCTAAGGGGGGATCATTCCCATAGGGAGGACAGAGAAGCGATAAGTACTCTGGTATGAGCTTGATCCCCTTACGTGGTAGGGGGAGCAAGGCTACGCAGAGGGAATGCCCTAAGGCAGGGGTGAAGGGAGCATATAGGGGGCCTACAATTAGGTTAGGTTAGAGAGGCACACTGTCAAACCTATCCCCTATATGGTCCCTGAAGGCGAAAACACTTGCATCACAGTAAACAGTATCATAAAATAAAGCCACTATCTTCATAACTAAACCTAGGATCACTGAAATATATCATGCATGAACACTGATGATAGGCACTCTGGCCTAGGGGCTAGACTAGCGAACTGGTATGGGGTCAGTCGATGACCAATAAAAGAGCGTCAAAACGCGATATATAAAGGTCCTAGCTATGAAGACTAAATAACTAATAGTATCGATTAGTTAATGAGGCCGGAAAACGCTGTTGAGGCTAGCTAAATAAGGCATGCAAAACAACAGCGACGCCATAAAATGGCGGGATCCGGTAGTAGCACAGCTCTACCACAAAACATAAAATAACCCGAAAAGTAAAAGTTACTTTACGGTCAGAGCTTATTTAAACAATACTGGAACCTTGTACTCAACTTTCCAGAAGAAGGCGAGGCCGAGGGTAGAGACATGGCTAAGATGCAAGTCGATAAGATACGCACAGGGAAAAATCCGTCTAGTAAGGCAAGCTACTAAGCGAAGGATGGAGACGGACATGACGTCATTTAGCAATGGCGCCCGTTTGTTTACGTCTCGAGTACCAAAAGTAGCCACGGACGAGATTAGCTGTGGAACGGCTCCCCAGCTATTCTCTGCCCCTACACATCGAAGTGTTAACTCTGTGTGGGGTGCAGATAGCTATGTGGCGCGTTAATACATGCGTCCCCTGTTGATATACGATGTCTTAAAGGGAAACCTTTAGGATACTCGCTCCAGAAGTTAGAATTCTGTGATAACCTGTGGTTAAATTCTCTGGGAATATCTAGTAGTTATATACCCAAGGAAGCTACCAAAAAGGAACCTTCCATCAGGACGCCATGGCTTGAGCCCCAAAAAAAAAAAAAAAAAATATATATATATATATATATATATATATATATATATATATATATATATATATATATATATATATATATATATATATATATATATATATATAATATTGCCCTGGGTCTGGGCACCAAAAATATATATTATATATATTACAGCTGGTAAGTTACACAACCACTCGAGTTCCAAACTCACCTGTTTGTTATTACATAAATCTATTACACTTAAAGAAATACCTGAGCTCCGAGATAATTATATAACTCCCAAAAGGTCTCTTAAGTACACTCATAACAAAACTGGGTAATTATTAAGAACTATTCAAAACAACCTCTTACTTCGATTCTTAAACAGGGATACGAGAGAGTTCTCTAATAAACACTGGTGATCGAAATAATAAACTCTTTACAAAAATATATATATTCTACAAAAATTACAACACTGAAAGAATTTACACCAAAAACAAATTACTCGAAATATCAAGTCTGAACAAAGCTTAGATTAAGACAAGAAAATGTTACACTCTGAAAGTTATATAATTGCTTGACTCAAAATATCAAATCTCAATAAAACCTTAGACTAATTCCAGAAAGTATTACACTCTGAAAATTATATAATCACTTGTCTAACTGGAAATTAAATTTTACACAAATATCTAATCTTGATAATTAATGAAAATAATTAACCTTTAACACTATAATGATTAAACTCTTATGAAAATTACATAAAGTAACTGTTAAACTTACGAGTTTTTAGCTCACACAAAGTAATCAAACAGTTAAGCCAAAAGGAATACACTTCACGTTTTTATACAAATCTCACTGGAACAGTTACAAAGATTTATATAACACCAGTGCATACAAAAACACAATAAATTTGAAATCACCTTCCTTTAAGGTTTCCATAACGTTTTAACACACTACACACGATATATGTTGGATATAAACCTATATATTATGGAGAGGGCACAATTAAGGCACTTTTGAGAGAGGATGCTGGCTCTTTCGTAGGACAAGCTGGTTCTCTTCTGTTCCTCGTCCTCCATGAGGGCATATATATATTGATTTAATTATTCTAGATACTTCTAGGTCAGGGGTTCAGAAGCTTAGAGCTGGCTATAGTGACGCTATAGTTGCCAACTATCTCTATTAGATGCCTACTAATGCACCAGCGAGACGACTCTCTCAACTAGGTCCGCCCACCTTCGTCCTCAAACATTAAAAAAAAATATAAAACATACCGATGGGGCTTTTCAGAACCTTCCAAAATACATGGCATATATAAGAATTGCGTAATTTCTCACAAACATAACGCAATTCCATAAAAAATTACATAAGCCCTTGTTCATACATAGCATGGTTCTTACTGCATACTTAATTGAGGTTACATAAGAATTCATAGCAAAATACGTGAAATAAAAAGTTAATTCTTGAAAATAATGTAAATTTACATATACTGACTTGAATGAAAAAAAAACAACAATGAAATGAATGACAAGAGTCTTACGCAATTTACATACAAATACTTAATTAAACTTACAAGAGAGGAACTGGCTATACACCTCTAAAATACACAAAGGAGGTACATGAATAAAATATTCACTCTACACTAAACCAGCTTTGTAAGTATATATATATATATATATATATATATATATATATATATATATATATATATATATATATATATATATATATATATATATATATATATATATATATATATATATATATATATATATATATATATATATATATATATATATATATCTTACGAAGCTGATCTAGAGTGGAGTAAGTACTGTAGTTTATTAATGATTTTATCTATATTTCATATATTGTTTTCATTTGTGCATTGAAGAGATGATCCCCAGCCCATAAAATGAGCCCTATTATGTAGATATAAGTATTTCATGTTAATTACATAAGATTTTCGTTGTGAATTTCATTGTATTCTTTATTCAAGTTAATATATGTAATTCTACGTTATTTTTGAGAATTAATATTTTATTTCATGTATATATGTTATCAAGTCTTACGTAATCGATTTGAGAGTGTTGTTTGATTCGTGCTAGATATGAACAATGGCTTAGGTAATGGTCTTTTATATTTTATGAGGTATTGCATCATGTTTAAGCGAGAATGTTCCATGGAAAATTCTCTACCATGTGCTTTAAAAACGTCATGAAAGCCTGGTGAGAGGACGTTATCTTTATTCTTATTTCAGGGACAAAGGGCGGGTGAAGCTGGGTGCCTGAGAGAGCCGTCTGGCGTGGCGTGCGAACAGTGTTTGGGAGAGAGTTACTTGGCAACTCGCGCCTTTTTCCGGCCCACCATCGTTTCCCATTTCGTTGGGAAGGTTCTGGAAGCAATTAGATTTCATATAAAAGGTGACCAAAGGTTGGATTAGATTCAGATAGAGATAGAGATTGAGATAGAACTGCAGCCTGAATATAGCCTCCTTCCCCTCTCCCTCTCTCATGCATGCTATTGTTGAAAGTGTTCAGTATGTTTGTGTGTCCTCTCCTAAGCAACTCTGTGCCCCAAAGCAATTAATGTGTCGAAAAGATATGCAACACTTAAAGTGATATTGAATTAATTTTATCAGGGTGATTGTTGGCATTGTATAACGTTTTTGTAAACAATCTTGTAAGTATGGTAGATTTTGTTACATGATCAGGTTATATACATGTATATACCAAGGTACTTCCCCCAATTTTGGGGGTTAGCCGACATCAAACAAATGAAAACAAGGGACTCAACTGAGTTCGACTGGTACTGCTAGGGTGCCACAGCCCTTCCTCCCCCATTATCCACCACAGATGAAGCTTCATAACGCTGAATCTCCTACTGCTGCTACTTCCGCAGTCATCTAAGGCGACCGGAGGAAGCAGCAGGACCTACCGGAACTGTGTCACAATCGCTCACCATTCATTCCTATTTCTAGCACACTCTCTTGCCTCTCTCACATCTATCCTCCTATCACCCAAAGGTTTCTTCACTCCATCCATCCACCCAAACCTTGGCCTTCCTCTTGGACTTCTCCCATCAACTCTTGCATTCATTACCTTTTTTAGCATAAAGCCATTTTCCATTCTCTCAACATGGCCAAACCACCTCAACACATTCATATCCTCTCTAGCTGCTAAATCATTTCTTTCACCCTTTCTTACCCTCACTACTTTGTTCCTAACCCTATCTACTCAAGATACACCAGCCATACTCCTTAGACACTTCTTCTCAAACACATTCAATTTCTGTCTCTCCATCACTTTCATTCCCCACAACTCCGATCCATATATCACAGTTGGTAAAATCACTTTTTCATACAGAACTTTCTTTACATTCATGCCCAACCCTCTATTCTTTACCACTCCCTTCACTGCCCCCAACACTTTGCATCCTTCATTCACTCTCTGACCTACATCTGCTTCCACTCCACCATCTGCTGCAACAACAGACCCCAAGTACTTAAACTGATCCACCTCCTCAAGTAACTCTCCATTCAACATGACATTCAACCTTGCATCACCTTCCCTTTTCATACATCTCATAACCTTACTCTTACCCGCATTACCTCTCAACTTCCTCCTCTCACATACCCTTCCAAATTCTGTCATTAATCGGCCAAGCTTCTCTTCCGATTCTTTAACCAGTACAGTATCATCCGCAAACAACAAGTGATTTACCTCCCATTCATGATCATTCTCGTCTACCAGTTTCTATCCTCGTCCAAGCACTCGAGCATTCACCTCTCTCACCACTTCATCAACATAAAAGTTAAACAAGCATGGCAACATCACACATCCCTGTCTCAGCCCCACTCTCCCCGGAGACTAATCGCTCACTTCATTTCCTATCTTAAGACATGCATTACTACCTATGTAGAAACTTTTCACTGCTTGCAACAACCTTCCACTAATTCCATATAACCTCATCGCATTCCACATCGCTTCCCTATCAACTCTATCATTCGCTTTCTCCAGATCCATAAATGCAACATACACCTCCTTACCTTTTGCTAAATATTTCTCGCATATCTGCCTAACTAAAAATCTGATTCATACATCCCCTACCTCTTCTAAAACCACCCTGTACTTCTAAGATTGCATTCTCTGTTTTATCGTTAATCCTATTAATCAGTACTATGCCATACACTTTTCCAAACACTCAACAAACTAATACCCCTTGAATTACAACATTCATGCACATCTCCCTTACCCTTATATAGTGGTACACAACATGCACAAACCCAATCTAATGCTACCATTGACAACACAAAACACATATTAAACAATCTCACCAACCATTCAAGTACAGTCATACCCACTTCCTTCAACATCGCAGCTCTCATACCAGGTGCTTTTCCTACTCTCGTTTCATTTAGTGCTCTTCTCACTTCCTCTCTTGTAATCTCTCTCTGTCATTCTCATCTCTCACCATTAGCAACTCAACACCTGCAACAGCAATTATATCTGCTTCCCTATTATCCTCAACATTCAGTAAACTTTCAAAATATTCTGCCCACCTTTCCCTTGCCTCCTCTCCTTTTAACAACCTTCCATTTCCATCTTTCACTGTCTCTTCAATTCTCGAACCAGCCCTGCTTACTCTCTTCACTTCTTTCCAAAACTTCTTCTTATTTTCTTCATATGAACGACCTAATCCCTGACCCCACCTCAGGTTAGCCACCCTGTTTGCCTCAGTTACCTTGAGCTTTAATTCCACATTTTTCTCTTATATCTTTCATACTTCTCTACACTATTACTCTGCATCCCTTCTTCAAATGCCCTCTTTTTCTGTTCCACTTCTATCTTCACTCCTTCATTCCACCATTCACTACCCTTCCTCATGCTGCCCCCAACAAACTTCTTGTCACACCAATCAATTGCAATCACAATAAAATTTTCTTCTACCAACTTCCACTCCTCTAAATTACCAGTTTCTCTTACTTTCACTTCACCATATGACATTTTCAGTCTTTCTTTTTTATTCACTTTTTACCTCCGGTTTTATCAACTCTTCGACCATCACAATCTCCCTTCTACATCCCCCAACTCCCTTCCCCCACTCTTTTGCTACAACTTATTTTCCTTTCACCAAAAAATTATCAGACATTCCGTTAGCCACACCCCTAAACATGTGCACATCTTTCAATCTTCCAAACATTGTTTTAGTTATCAGCACATAATCCATTAACCCTCTTTCTACCACTCTCCCATTTGCCACTCTTATCCATGTATACTTGTTTTTATCTTTCTTTTTTGTAAAAGCCAGAACTTATCACCATCTCTTGCTCAACACATATATCTGCCAGTCTCTCACCACTCTCATTTTCCCCTGGTATGCCATACCTCCCAATGACACCTTCTACCTCTCTAGCATTTAAGTAACCCATGACAACTATGTAATTCCTTCTACCCAGTCCTTCTACACACCTAGTTAATTCATTCCAGAACTCATTACGCTTTTATTCAATTTTTCTCACAACCTGGCCCATACGCACTAACAAAAGCCCAACATTCCCTACCCAACCTAACCCTTACCCACATTAAGCTAGATGATATCTTGTTCCATCCTACTACTTTACCTGTCATCCAATCACTCAGCAATAAAGCCACACCCTCTCTTGTTCTTCTCCTTTCATTCCCAGACACTCTACCAGTTACTTCACCAAACATCACTTCACCCTTCCCTTTTATCTTTGTCTCACACAAAGCCAAGATATTCATTCATTTATTCCTAAACATACTTCCAATCTCACATCTTTTACTCTCTATTGTACTACATCCACACACATTCAGACACCCTAAAACTAGAGTGCGGGGAGCGGTCACTCTTCCCCCAGCTCCATCTCTTCAATGTCTCATAAGAGTATATGATACAGGAGAGGGAGTTCCCAGCCCCCTCGTCCTGTCCCTCTTAGTTGCCTCTTACGACAGGCAGAGATACGTCAGGTTATATATTATTCATTAAGTGTCAAACTTGAACATTGTATTAGCAAGATTTATTTCGAGCTTTTGTTTAATTTTCATTGCATTATTTCTTTTCTTAGACTAAGATTTATTCAGATATAATAGTTCAAGTCAAGTTATTATATAATTTTATGATGTAACATATTTTGTCTCAATCTAAGTTTTGTTCAGATTTAAATTTTTTTCCTGTGAATTATTTTGTTATGTAAATTCTTTCAAAGTGTTGTAATTTATATATAATATATTCATTCTTATAAAGAGTGTATTATTCCAATCATCATTATTTGGAACCAGATTCCGCTCGATTCCTGTTAAGAACACAGCAAGTTAAATACGTTTTGATAATACTTAAGAGTAATTACCCAATTTAGTTTGAGTGTACTTAAGATACCTTTGGATATTCAGTGTTTTATATATTGCTGTCTGGGAGTTATTTAAAGGTCTTAGAATTCATATATTAATGTTTTAAAGTGTAAGAGTAATAATGTAAAAGCAAACAAAGGAGTTTGGAATTGTAGGTTGATTAACTTACCAGCCGTAGTATATATAACATATGTTTGGTCCCAGTCACGAGCCATAGTATAGTATATTTTGTAGTGCCCAGTCAACGGGAACCATATTATATAATATATTTTGTTGCCCAGATTCTTGGAATCGAGCAAGTCTGTTTTAAATATTGGTGATAACAGTGCCGGGTTTTGATTAATGTTTTTTTTTATAGTACAGTATTGATAGGATTTTGAGTATTATTAGAGTATTATTTTTGGAGAGGCATTAATTATTGTAAAATTACAAAATGGCACAATTTAATATCCAAGAGTTTTTGAGTAACCCAAGTGTTCAGGAATTGTCAAAAGCCAATGTAACTAAAGCTCAGTGGCTCTTTATCTTATTGGAATGTGGTGGTCATTCAAGTATAGTAAAAGACGTGTAGAAGGTTGATATTTTCTGTTTCAAGTGTGGCAAGTGAAGCCAAATCAGTAAGAAATGTTGGTCAAACCAATCGAAAGCAGTCGCCCAAGTGATTGAGGATAGTTTGACTTCACAGAATGCAAAGATTAAGAAGCAATCGGTAAAGGACGGAGGGGAAATAAACCAGCTAACGTTTACACGATGAACAGGACTAACACAAACAGCGTGGATGCCTTTAAATCATACATTTATGAAGGTATGTTAGTAGCAATAGACTGAAGTGAGCGAACCCCGGTCAGTATATTGCACTACACAGGTTGTAACCATAGTGTGGTGGTACGAGGAGTACAAACGATGATGGAACAGTCTCTCACAGGGGACTCAATTATTTTGAATGGAATATGAGGTGAGGAGGTCACCCTTATTTCCAGCTCAAAACTGTCATGCGAGTTGGTGTAAGATAATTTTGACTTTGCAGTAAGGGATTCAATGACTGTCGAAGGAGTAGGCGTCCTCCTGGGTAATGAGGTTGGTGGAGCGCTGTTCATGTCTTGTCCCATTGTAGCGGAGAAACCTTTGAAGTGTAGTCCTGTGACTGAACTCGAGAAAGACTACTCATCTCTGGTTCCTAGGTGTGTTACAATTAAGAGTGTGAAGAAGAAAGTGGCTGCTGAAGAAGAAAAAGAAATCTAAGGAGCAATGAATTTGGAGGATTTTCCGAAAAAGAGGATTCCCTTGATAGTACGCAAGAAGAGGACTCCCGAAAAAGCCTGAGTGAAGGGGAACGACAGATGAGCGGACAAGAGGATAAAGAAGAAAAAGAAATCGAAAGGAGCAATGAACTTAAAAGATTTGTTTTCCGAAGAAGAGGATTACCTTGATAGTACACAAGCGGAGAATTCCCAAGTAAGCTAGAAAGAAGAGGAGCGATAGATGAGTGGACAAGAGGACAAAGAAAAAATGGACCTGGAAGAGATGAACTTGCAGGATTTATTTCCGAAGAAGATTCCCTTGATGATACGAAAGAAGAGCACTCAAGATTAAGCCCGAGCGAAGAGGAATGACAGACGAACGGACAAGAGGACAAAGAAGAAAAAGAAATCAAAGGAGCAATGAGCTTGCTGGATTTGGTTTTCGAAGAAGAGGATTCCTTTGATGATATGCAAGAAGAGAACTCAAGAGTAAGTCTGAGCGAAAAGGAGCGACATACGAGCAGACAAGTAGACAAAGAAGAAATGGACTTGGAAGAAATAGAAAATTCAACGTTGGAAGTAGGACAAGTGAATAGGAAAAGGCTGATAAGATTGCAACGGAAGGATGCAACGTTAACCAAGTTATTGTACCGTTTGGTAAACGAGACATAGGTACAGCAGTCTCTGACCTGTTATTATCTTAAGAATTGGTTGCTTATGAGGACGCATAGACCCGCCAATATCCCTGGGAAGGCCGAGGGAGGTCGGCAGATATTAATTCCCACAACATTGAGAAAACAGGAGATGAAGACGACGAGAAGATAATGAAACACTTTTTCTGTCCTGGCATGCATAAGGACGTGAGCCACTTTTGCTGTGCATGTCACTTATGTCAAACAGATGAAAAGCCCAACGGGTGCATCAAGGAAGCTCCCTTATGCCCGATGGAAGTACGAGGAGAACACCTCGGGAAAGGATCGAAGAAAATAATAGAAAAGAAATGGAAGGAGCGAAAGAAAACGGAAGAATATGTCAAGCATTTGAGGTAAAGGATTGGTGAGATAAGGAAATATTCTTCAGAAGGCATGAAGACGATGTGGCAAGGACGAGCGAAGAAAAGGTTTGGCATGAAAAGTACAAACAGACAGGTTACAATAGGATGGCAGGTATTGGTCTACGCATCAGAAGGAATGTTCCCTCTCACCAACGAGATCCCAGAACCATTCCTGATTTTGGAGGAAAGCAGTGACCAGACCTACATTATCGAGATATGAGGAAAAAGGAAAAATCATAGGAAGGCCATATCAACTTCGAAGCCAATTCTTCCAGCACCGGATTTCACTGAGAAATTCTTTATCAAAGTGGATGCGTCGGATACCGGGATTGGAGTAGTTTTACTACAATATAAGGAAGGGAATTCTTCACCCTGTTTGCTCTATGACATCAAAACTGAGGAAGAAGCAACGAGTCAACTTGACAGTTGAAAAGGAACTGTTAGTGTTAGGCATAGCGATAAGGAAGGTTGGAATTTTATGTGAATCGACCACAAAAGGAAGAGATTACAATGTATTCCGATGTTAATCCTTTAACTTTTGTGAATAAGATGAAAGTAAGCAATCAAGTTAATTAGGTGGCCATTATGTTTGCAACAGTATTGTATTAATGTAAAACATATATCAGGTACATATAACGTGGTTACAGATTATTTATCTCGGTCTGAATCGATGGATTCAAGCCCGAAATAAATAATCTTTTTTGTGGGGAAGCTATCTTACGAAGCTGGTATACTGAGAGTAAATACCGTAGGTTATTAATGATTTTATCTATATTTCATATATTGTTTTCACTTGTGCATTGAAGAGATGATCCCAGGCCGGTAAAATGGGCCCCTCTCGTGTATATTTAAGTATTCTTTGTAAATTACATAAGACTTTCGTCGTAAATTTCATTTTATTCTTTATTCAAGTTAGCATATGTAATTTACGTTATTTTTAAGAATTAACTTATTATTTCCTGTATATTTGTTATG
>NC_090765.1:2514387-2521887 GCF_036898095.1 Palaemon carinicauda | reverse complement strand
AAGCCCTCGTGTTCATACTTGGTATGTGCGGTACATCAAACCTAAATAATATTTAAGAAGACTTTGTGACAAGATATGTAAAATAAAGGGTTATTTCTTAAAAATAACGTAAATTTACATATACTGACTTGGATGAATAATGCAATTAAATGAACGACGAAAGTCTTACATAATTTACATACAATTACTTGATCCTACATGAGAGGAACTCACCATACGAGCTGGCTGTATATTTCTGAAATGCACATATGAAATACAAGAATAATATATTTATACATATATATATATATATATATATATATATATATATATATATATATATATATATATATATATATATATATATTTATATGTATACTATATACATATATATATATTTATATATATATAATATATATATATATATATATATATATATATATATATATATATATATATATATATATATATATATATATATATATATATATATATATATATATATATATATATATATATATATATATATATATATATATAAATATATATATACATATATACTCAGGTAGATCTGATGAAGTGGGAAGAGAAGGGGTAGGAATGATGATGACACTACGAGCAGACAAGGCATTAACGGAATGAAGAGCTGTAAATAATAGATTATTATTTGCAACGTTTAAATCAAAGAAGTGCAATAGGAGTATTATAGTTTGCTATGCACCAACCAAAAGATTTCCCTGAAGAAAGGTAAGATGAATACTTTGAAGAACTGCAGTGTAATAGAAGAGATCCCAGTAAGTGATATGAAAATTGTGAATGGTTACTTCAATGCTAGAGTTGGAAGGAATAATCAAGGGATAAAGAATGTGATGGATGTCGAGGATCTTGGCGAAGTTACAAAAGAAAATAGGGCACATTTTATAAGATGTTCAACAAACAATCTTGTTATTGGAGGTACTCTTTTCCAGCACAAGGGCATCCACAAATATACATGGACTTCGCCATGTGGCAATTATAAAAATCATGTAGATCACATAGCTCTTAATAAAGAGAGAAAGGAGACTCTGAGAAACGTAAGAAGCCATGGAGGGGCAGATATTAATAGTTATCACTAGCCCCTCATTATCACACTGAAATTGAAACTGAACACCCAACAAATAATAGATATAATACCTAGGTTTGCTGAAATTAAGCTTCTAGAGGATGTGCACAGAAAAACGCTTACAATTGAACGTAGGGAGACTATAAAAACAAGACAAAGACAGAAGTTGATTATTAAAAGTTTTCGAGGAAATATTGAAAATTACTAGGTAGAGCATGCTAAGTAATTCAGTATTGATAGTGAGGTCAAAAGAAAAGCAGGAATGACTGGGGAGAATATTTAGACAGGAAAGAAGATGAGGCTGACAAAGGGATGAATCCAGGGGGTGGCTATGGTGTAAGAATTGCTCATAGAATTACTAATGAAATCTCTATGGAAGCAAAGAAAAAGAAGCATATACCCCTCAAAAGAGATATGTGTCTGTTATAACAGCAGAAGATGAAGAAAGGCAACATTAGATGGGGTACTTTAGTGAGTTCACGAATAATAGATATGAAGGGAATGATTTGATTGATATACCTGAAGACCTAGATGTGCCTATGAATGAATTTAGTGTTTTTGAAGTCGAAGCTATCATTAAAATTTCAAGAGATGAAAAGCACATGGAAACGATGGAATAACTGCTAAGATGATATTGGCCGAAAATAATGATTATTTTGTAAAATTTGGCCTGAAGAGGCAAAGCTTGATGAACGAGAGCTAGGAGTGTTGGTGAAAATGGCTAGAAAGGAAATCTGACTAATTGCAATAATTACAGAGGCATCACACTTACGTCAGTTGCTATGAAAATATATATGCTCATTCAAAAGAGACTAGAGAGAAAGATTGAAGAAAAGCTGAGATGAAGAAACAGGATATAGAAAAGGTAGAAATTGTACTGACCAGATTTTTATTTTAGGATATGTACAGCAATGTGTAGAATATAGAAATCCACTTATGATGACATTTGTGGACCATGAAAAGCCTTTCATAGTATGCTGTAGCCTATTTTGAGGAGAGTACTACGTTATTATGTAAATTTGGTTGAGTCTCTTCATGAGCATAGAAAAAGGCAAAGTTAATGTTAGTGGAGTTTTATCAAACGAATTTGCAGTGAACAGTGGAATATTTCAAGGGTAGGGTGTTGTCACTTATGTTGTTCATCCTCCTCGTGGATTTTGTAATGCATAGAACAGTTGGGGATGGTGGACAATAATAATAATAATAATAATAATAATAATAATAATAATAATAATAATAATAATAATAATAATAATAATAATAATAATAATAATAATAATAATAATAATAATAACCTTTATTCCAGTAATACATTGGGTTTTCTATTTGCATCAGGTCACCAACCACAGTTAGAAAGCGTACATTAAGGGTATTAAAAATAAAAATTCATAGTATACTATAACATGTGGCACGATGATAATATGAGGGAATGACTGGGTGGGCCACGGGTTGACTGGGCTATTGGTTGGGGGAGATTCGTTCGCAAAAATTTTGCTCCTTCATTTAAGGTCACTCACTTCGTTTACGACAATAAAACTTGAATCAGTACAACTCTAATTTTGGTTATAAAACACTATTCCTAGAGCAATAATTAGTAAAAGTACTTCAACAATAAAAAAGGACTTTCATAAATCTATGGTATGTTTTAAAAAGCAGTTATTGACGTGAGACGTGGCTAACTTCAGGTTCGGTTGTTGCCTATAAAACTTAAGCACGACAATTAAAAGAACTTAGGAATTCTTCGTCTTTCAATGAGCCAGGTAAACTATTCCATAACTGTGGATTTCTAGTCTTTATTTCCCTTGATCCTATATCGGTATTGGCTCTTCTAGACACTAGATTATTTGCTTGTCTTATAGTGATTCATGTTACTGAGTCAACGGTACTAAAATTATAAAGTTAGTTTGGAAATACATTTTTTTAAAAGGTCTAAAACAAAAACACAAACATCAAAAGTGTACTTGTTTTTCACTTTCAACCAAATCAATTCTCATAAAATGGGAGATATATGATCATATTTTCTCCCTGTACCTATGGCCACACGAGCCACAAAATTTTGAAGTTTTTGTATTCGTTTCATAAGGACCTTGCTTGTTGAACCCCATAATATATAGCAGTAATGAATTATACTTAATACTAACGATTGCACTATGATTAAGCGGGTTTCTGGTTCGTATAAATCTTTAGGTCCATTGAGATGAATAAGTGTCCCAATAACATTTCTGTGCAGTCCATCAATATGTTTTTCGAATGTAATCTGTTTATCTGGTTTCCACGTTTCTGGGTAGACATTGGTTATGATAGATTATTAATAAATATAGTAATGTAAAATAAAACTATATGTAGAGTATCTTTTATAAAACGTAGCGGTGTGCCATCAGATCCGTACGCATTTGACTTTTTTGAGAGAACTAATGACTAGAATGATAGTATCGCAGTCAACAGGTGACGGTTTAAAAGAATATAACTGATTGTTTATAAATGTATTCAGTTCATTGGTTTGTGCTCTTGTATTATTCTTGGCCAGTTTTTCTTGCGTTCCTCCACATATCCTTTTTCCTACATTTGCAAAATACTCATTAAATTTCTCTGCCTTGTCAGTTGAATCTTCATTTTCTATTTGAGATTCTTTGTTGTGCAGAATTTAACGTACTATTCTCCAGGAAGTACGTAAGATATTCTTATTGCTGTCAAGTTCGTTCCTGTAGTGTTGTTTCATACTGATATCCGATCCCTTTAAATTTTTACTTCCTTCTTTTTCTCTTAAAAATAATTTCTCAACATTGTATTATTCGCATCCTTCTTGATATAGTTTTGCAAATTATCTCTATCATAGTTTGCTAGATGTTATTTGTTATCCAGGGTTTAGGAAGGCGTGTGATTACTTTCGTTAATATTGAAGCACATTTATCAATATATTTGGTTAAGACATTCGGTAAAATTTGTCCTTGGGAACTTACATTACCAGTGTTTAAAATACTATTCAAAGTGGGCATTTCATTCAGCAACAAATTACTAATACTTTCTTGAGAACAATTCTTGAGGCAAAGGTAAGTTTGATGAATCGGCTGTTTCTTGGGTTTACGTAGATTTAAGATAACTATGATAGGTTTGTGGTTCCCTACGGGCTTGGAATAACATCCGATTCGAGTACCATTCCCTTATTAAATCTATCAACGTTGCTAAGTCTGAAGTTACTGTGGTTGGTTTTGTAATGAGTTGGTGTAACTTTAGGTAATTTATAACCTTGTCCATTTTGTTGTCTGTTTTGAATAAGTCATCATTAAAATCTCTTCCTTCCTTCCTTCGTAAAATTACATTTTCAAAAGAATCAGAAATATACTTAAAAGATGCAGCATTTTATTTTGGGTAACGATATATACAACCTAAAATAATGACGGTAATTTACTATGTCACTCTGATAACCATTTAACTTCAATGCTCTCCTGTTTTTCGATGCAATTATCTATCACATTTACCTTTAAGTAATCTTTGATATATATGCAAACTCCACCTCCTCGGCCATGATCATCTCGATAAAGTTGAAAAGAGGGATTATTAATATGTGCATTATTCAAATAAAGATATAGCCACGTCTCCCACATAAAATATCAAAATTGTCTTTTTCCAATAATATTCAACTACATGTTTATTGCATGTTAGGAGTGATTGTGTGCTTACATATATATATATATATATATATATATATATATATATATATATATATATATATATATATATATATATATATATATATATATATATATATATATATATATATATATATATATATATATATATATATATATATATATATATATATATATATATATATCCATATAGGATCAAGTAAAGATAAGCACCCCTGCATGGCCCAGGGAGTGCTTATCTTTACTTGCTCAAATATGGGAGTGCTTTCCTTTACTTGCACAATTTCGGGAGTGCTTTTCTTTACTTGCTCAAAATTATTTAATTTGTTCTGACAGGTTGTTTTCTCTTTTGAATAGTTCAAATAGTTGCGTTAACGAGTTGTTTTCTCTTCTTATTTGAGGATATCATTTTGGCTGTTCTGATAGATTATTTATGTTCTGACAGGTTGTTTTCTCTTCTGAATAGTTTAAATAGTTACATTAACGAGTTGTTTTCTCTTCTTATTTGAGTATATAATTTTTGCTGTTCGGATAGATTTTACTTTTTAGCATGATATACCTCAGAAAGTCGTATAAAGTCTTGAGAGAAACCCTTAACATGGACCGTTCTCTGTATGAAGAAATTCTTAAGCCACTGTTGGTTGAGGACCCGACTCCTGCAATTAACTGGATGAAGCAGCAGAAACTTTTGAGAGCTGAACTAAAATGCCCTCATTGTAGCATTTTAATGAAGTGGACAAAACGTTCTTCAATACAAGACAAATATGTCTGGAAGTGCCAAGTTAAGGAATGCAGTAAATATAAGCACTACGAATCAATTCGCAAAGATTCGTTTTTTTATCGCTCAAAGCTTTCTTTACAAAAGTGGATTGAAGGAATCTTCTACTGGTGTCAGGAACTGAGTGTTTTGCAGACCGTACAGTTATTGAATGTTTCAAAAGTGACAGTTATTGACATGTTCAGCTTTTTTCGTGAAATTTGCTTGAAACATTTTGAAAGGAACCCTATCAAGCTTGGTGGACCAGGCACAACGGTACGAATTGATGAATCTTGTTTTAGCCATAAACCAAAGCACCATAGAGGACGTTCTCCCCAGAATCCACTATGGGTATTTGGAATAGTAGATCCTACTTCATCACCATCCCTGGGTTATATGGAGATTGTTGATTCGCGCAATGCCGAAACACTGTTGCCGATAATTAGGAAAGTAGTTATGCCTGGAACAATTATTCACAGTGATCAATGGAAAGCATACAGGAACATTGAAAGGGACCTTGGATATACGCATCATACAGTTAACCACTCCGTGAATTTTGTTGACAGGACTACAGGCGTTCATACACAAGCAGTAGAGAGCTACTGGAACAAACACAAAATAAGAATAAAACGGATGATAGGATGTAAACGAGAATTTTTGAACTCTTATTTGCATGAATTCATGTGGAGCGAACGTAACAAGAACGACAAGTTTCATAGATTTTGTGAAACTATAGCAAGACAGTATTATCTTAATTAAATTTTTACAAGTATTTTTGATTTCTGGACTCGACATCTTATTTCAGTGTTGTATATTTCATTTTATATTTCATATATCAATAAAATTTCAAAATAATTTATTGTGTTTAAAGTTTAAACCATAATTACAATAATGTGCTTATCTTTACATGCTCAAATATGGGAGTGCTTATCTTTACTTGCTTTTATTCAAGACCAGGGAGTGCTTATCTTTACTTGCTCAAATATGGGAGTGCTATTCTTTACTTGCACAAATTCGGGGGTGCTTTTCTATACTAGTCAGTTATGGGGGTGCTTATCTTTACTTGATCCTATATATATATATATATATATATATATATATATATATATATATATATATATATATATATATATATATATATATATATATATATATATAGATATAATAACTACGATTATTGGTAGACCTAAACTCTTCGGCATTATCATTTTGGCCATCTTTCTAGTTCTTTTGGAAAATACTATATAATTCGCTCTTATAATCATATTCGTGGCAGTAATTCAATTTTAATATATGGTTGTATCTACAATTTGACTGTCTGTGGTTAAAATCACCGGAGTTGTAGTAACCTCTACCGTATGTCGGTCTATTTTCAGAAAATTATTCCTGGGAGGATACAGATTAAAATGATTTTTTTTTCTTTTTTTTTTTTTTTTATTCCTGACGCTACGAATTTCAACTCGATCCCTCCCATTAATGTCAGTTCCTATTTTAAATGGCATTGGGTGGCTGAGATTACTCCCATATCTAAAATTTCTATGGTTTCTTACATTGTGATTTCCATAGTTAATCTCCATTACAGACCTATCTCAACCATTGTTTTGTTTATGTGCTATCCATTTAGTCTCATTGCAGTTTTCTCTAACAATACTCCCATGAGATGTGGATACGATTGCACCCAATAACCTGACTGGTCCTATTCTACTTGAACCATTATATGATAGACCATCTTTGTTATCATATCAGTTTTCATCTGTCTCCTCTTCCAAGTTTGAAATAGTTCTGGGTCCTAATGTAAATAACACCGTTGTCTTGACACCAGCCAAGACACTTAATATTAAAATCAGTAGTTATGCTAATAAGATCATCTGATTTCAAGCTTGGAACAAGCTCGAATATCCTAATGCTGATAACTTCATTTTTACTTTTCAGCTCTGCGACAATTTCTCCAATTTCATCTAAAACCATCTCTGATACATCATTTTCCCCAAAAATGTCCTGCGCACTACCAT